>NC_092236.1:24803440-24853440 GCF_036320965.1 Panulirus ornatus
TTTGTACATTTCTCTGGTAATGAGATTTACTAATTGATGGAATTTGTTCGTAATATGCAGTGTATTATTAGAAGTTAAAAACGTAATGGTTCCTTACAAGCTGAAGAGAAGTTTCTCTCTCAAGTATTGTAATCTTTCTGAGGAACCTCCTGACTACTTCAGGAGAATCTCAAATAATCAGAAAACATAAAGTGAAAGTTTCAGACATAGTTCAAAAGGCCAACTATTCTTTTTATCAGCAGAACTTACAGCTAAAGAGATGAAGCCTCAGACAACTGCTGAACAAAAAGCAAAGCAAAATTACTCTTTTGGACAGTAGGATTGATGAATGTGTTCGTGATAGTGTCAGTTGGCACTGGAAAAAGTGTTTATAATATCATACAAAAAAGGAAATAATATGTGCGTTTTCTAAGAAGA
Source organism: Panulirus ornatus (assembly GCF_036320965.1). Taxonomy (NCBI): domain Eukaryota; kingdom Metazoa; phylum Arthropoda; class Malacostraca; order Decapoda; family Palinuridae; genus Panulirus; species Panulirus ornatus. Next base: position 24,803,858 of record NC_092236.1, read on the forward strand.
CATCGATAGATTGGGATGGCTCGTTTCATTTTTTCATTCGTTATGCTGATGAAGATGAAATTCTAGAGTAGTCTTGTGACGAAAGAACATTCATAACACCATATGAAGTCAGTGTATGTTCAACGTGTTGAATAGTTACTTGGAATCTGATAATTTGTCATGGATACCGTGTGAATGAATTTGTATTGATAGCGTTTCTTCACTGGCTGGATTATTAGGATTTTAGTCTTTAGTGAGATAAGGCAAAAGATATACTGAATCGTGAAGCTCTGGCTGCAAAATTACGAAGACACGAACTGAAAACTATGCCAGACGATGTCATGAAAATAGCGAGCTACATCAAAAGCCTACTACTCAAATCACGTTTCCTTGCCAAGCTTTGTGAAGAAATTGGTTTTCGATACGTGAACCTTAGTCTCTACACAGAAATCAGATGCTGTCGAGGAATAGAGCATTGGTGTGTATGCATGAACTGAAAGAAGAATTGCTTGGATTTTTTGCGCTTAGAAATAGAAAATTTGGCGAGTTATGGTAAAGTTCTAGTGTATCAAGTTATCTTGATTAGCAAATATTACTAAGCATGTAGATATAAAAATGTATACAACTCTAGGAAAGAAAAAACTGTCCTTCTCGGGTAAGATTAACGTTCTAAAAGAGTAGATATGACTCTGGAAAGTGTGAGTAATGCAAGGCAATAGGGAACATATTCTCAAATGCTGTTGTTGGAAATGATAGAGACTATACCTCTGTTTTGTAAGCACCTCGTATTACTCACAGGGAAAATATAGCAACGCTTTCTAAGTACATCCGATGACACCCAAGAGTAGCTGAGATATCCATTTATTAAATCTACATCTAGCATATTGCAGTTTATCTCAAAGAGGAAGAGGATGTCAGTATTATCCACAATGATGACACACAAAGAAATATGAAAGTGACATTTCCCATATCCTGATTACAGATTAAGAAAGAACACTCACACTGTCGAGAAAGGCTTTTGTAGTCCCCGCGGAAGAGGTGGTCGCTGTTGCCCGCGATGATCACACTTCGAAAGTAAAGCACGTTGGGGTAGCATTTCACACACTCTGGGTATAGATAAAAAACAAAGGCCTTCCATGTCAAGAAAAGGCTAATGTAATCCTCCTGAAGTTTTCCACATTTTTTCATGTGCAACTTGAGATATTCTATACTTACAAATATTGAAAGTAAGAGAAGGTTAAAAAGAAATCATAGAACATTGAAGAAACCATAGTGTTTTAATTTTCCTATACTTCCGACATAGATAAGATACGTCATCAAATGAAACCCTATTGTCTCACTAACATCTTTCTAAACAATCTAAAATTCACTGTTTAATATCAAACAGGTTATAATGCATAAGGTATAGATAGTTTCCCAATGCTTTAGGTATACGATAAGTAATTCATTAATTAACACAGCCGTAATTTTAAAAGAATGATAATAAATGGCTTGAAAATTACATCGCGAGTGTGTTCATATTACATAATGAATAAGGTTATATGTCCACAAAAAAGCGAATAGATAAAGCAAAGATATGCTGAAAAGAGCTAAAAGTTTTGTGATACCTGTGTTGCCGCCCTTCATCTTTGTCCCCTCTGTGTACATCCTCTCCGTCTTCAATTTCCTCTGACACTCATATCTTCTCCATCAATCACTTCCTCTCCAGCACCCATTCTTTCCATCACCCACTTCTCATTCAGTCGCTTCGATTTCGGCTCCTCAGCAATCGCAAATATAGTTCTTTCCATAATATACTCAGTCATTACATTCATCACTTGCACTATCTTACAAATCCTCTTCACGATCTGTCATCATCTGATTTCCATATCTAATCCCTCACTAATTAGAACTAAACGGAACGCTTGGCTCTCGTATACGGTTCTGACGCAGGTAGAAAATATCGAAAGTGAAATAGTGGTACCAAGGATAAGAATATAAGTAAATACGAGGTATCAGTATAAATAGATATTGACAATCACTGATCTATAGTAATGATTTGGAGGCAGGAGTTGCCAGCAGAATTTCAAAATCTGCGGATAACACGATGACAGGAAATAGTTCAAATAAGAAACACCGATTAATGATTCAAAAGGATGCAGAACAATTGATTTAGCGGGTAAGGACGTGGCGAATGCACTATGCTGTCGAGGGGTGCAAAGCATGGTAACGAATTATGGCGACGAAAATAATATACAAGAATATATATTGTTCGATAAACCAGAATTAGAAGTGCAATAATGATTTAAGACATAACTTGTGATACACAAAAGCAATTCTTAGCTTTATGTAATAAGGGAACAGTTAGGTTTCATGGTTAACGATGTATACTAAGAAATGAAAGACACAGTACTTACTGCCATAGTCAAAAAATCATTTAAGATAAACAATTTAGTTCCTAGGAGTCAAACCTGAACCGAGAATAAGGAAGCTAGAACAAGTGTAAAGAAGAACAACAAAACTACTTTCATCATTCACAGAGAAATCATATGAAGAAACACTCAAAAATAAAAAGATGTTTTCACTTGAAAATGCAGACTCTAAGATCAAATAAAAGTTTTCAAAGTGCTAGATAATTCAGAATCAAGGGAGAAACTGCAGACGTAGGCGACTGAGTTTAGAAAAGTGTGTGAAAGGAGAAAGTTGAGAGTAAATGTGAATAAGAGCAGGGTTGAGGGGCAAGATAATTGGGATGTAACATTCAATGGAGAAAAATTGGAGAAAGTGATGTCTCAGATATCTGGGAGTGGACTTAGCAGCGGACGGAACCATGGAAACGGAAGTGAGTCACGGGTTGGGGGAGGGGGCGAAGGTTCTAGGAGCGATGAAGAATGTGTGGAAAGGGAGAACATTATCTCAGAGAACAAAATCGGGCATGGTTGAAGGAATAGTAGTGGTTCAAACAATGTTATGTAGTTGCGAGACATGGGCAAGAGTTGGGGTTGTACGGAGGAGAGTGGATGTGTTAGAAATAAAATGTTTGAGGACAATATGTGGTGTGAGGTGGTTTGATCGAGTAAGTATTGAAAGGGTGAGATAGATGTGTGATAATAAAAAGAGCCTAGTTACGACAGCAGAAGAGAGTGTGTTGAAATGGTTTTCACATATAGAGAGAAAAGACAAAAGAAGGCCACATTAGCTGTCATGTCTAATGCACCGAAACCACACCTTCCTTTCCACATCGAGGCCTCACAAATCTTTTCATTTTTTACCCCAGACGCTTCACATGCCCTGGTTCGATCCATTGACAGCACATCGAACCTGGTATACCACATCGTTCCAATTCACTCTATTCCTAGCAAGCCTTTCACCCTCCTATATGTTCATGACCAGATCGCTAAAAATCTTTTTCACTCCATCCTTCCATCTTCAGTTTGGTCTTTCGCTTCTCCTTGTTCTCTCCACCTCTGACACATATATCCCCTTTGTCAATCTTTCCTCATTCATTCTCTCCGTGTGTCCAAACCATTTCAACACCCTCTTCTGCTCTCTCAACTACATTCTTTTTATTGCCACACATCTCTCTTACCCTCCCATTACTTACTCGATCAAACCACCTCACACCACATCTTGACCTCAAACATCTCATTTCCAATACATCCACCCTCCTCCGCACAACCCTATCTATAGCCCATGCCTCGCAACCATACAACATTGTTGGAACCACTATTCCTTCATATACCCTTTTTTGCTCACTGAGATATCGTTCTCGCCCTCCACACATTCTGCAACGCTCCTAGAACCTTTGCCCCCTCTCCCACCCTGTGACTCACTTCTGCTTCCATGGTTCCATCCGCTGCCAAATCCACTTCCACATATCTAAAACACTTCACTTCCTCCAGTTTTTCTCCATTCAAACTTACCTCCCAATTGACTTGACTCTCAACACTACTGTACCTAATAACCTTACTCTTATTCACATTTACTCTCAACTTCCTTCTTTCACACACTTTACCAAACTCAGTCACCAGCTTCAACAGTTTCTTACAAGAATCAGCCACCAGCGATGTATCATTAGCGAACAACAACTGACTCACTTCCCAAGCTCTCTCATCCACAACGGACTGCATACTTGCTCCTCTTTCCAAAACTCTTGCATTCACCTCCCTAACAACCCATCCATAAACAAATTAAACAACTATGGAAACATCACACACCCCTGCCGCAAACCTACATTCACTGAGAACTAATCACTTTCCTCTCTTCCCACACGTAAACATGCCTTACATCCTCGATAAAAACTTTTCACTGCTTCTAACAACTTGCCTCCCACACCATATATTTTTAATACCTTCCACAGAGCATCTCTATCAACTCTATCATATGCCTTCTCCAGATCCATAAATGCTACATACAAATCCATTTGCTTTTCTAAGTATTTCTCACATACATTCTTCAAAGCAAACACCTGATCCACACATCCTCTGCCACTTCTGAAACTAAACTGCTCTTCCCCAATCTGATGTTCTGTAAATGCCTTTACCCTCTCAATCAATACCCTCCCATATAGTTTACCAGGAATACAACACAAACTTATACCTCTGTAATTTGAGCACTCACTCTTATCCCCTTTGCCTTTGTACAATGGCACTATGCAAGAATTCCGCCAATCCTCAGGCACCTCACCATGAATCATACATACATTAAATAACCTTACCAACCAGTCAACAATACAGTCACCCCCTTTTTTAATAAATTCAACTGCAATACCATCCAAACCTACTGCCTTGCCGGCTTTCATCTTCCGCAAAGCTTTTACTACCTATTCTCTGTTTACCAAATCATTTTCCCTAACCCTCTCACTTTGCACACCACCTCGACCAAAACACCCTATATCTGCCATTCTATCATCAAACACATTCAACAAACCTTCAAAATACTCACTCCATCTCCTTCTCACATCACCACTACTTGTTATCACCTCCCCATTAGCGCCCTTCACTGAAGTTCCTATTTGTTCCCTTGTCTTACGCACTTTATTTACCTCCTTCCAAAACATCTTTTTATTCTCCCTAAAATTTAATGATACTCTCTCACCCCAACTCTCATTTGCCCTCTTATTCACCTCTTGCCCCTTTCTCTTGACCTCCTGCCTCTTTCTTTTATACATCTCCCACTCATTTGAATTATTTCCGAGCAAAAATCGTCCAAATGCCTCTCTCTTTTCTTTCACTAATAATCTTACTTCTTCATCCCACCACTCACTACCCTTTCTAATTTGCCCAACTCCCACACTTCTCATGCCACAAGTATCTTTTGCGCAAGCCATCACTGCTTCCCTAAATACATCCCATTCCTCCCCCACTCCCCTTACGTCCTTTGTTCTCACCTTTTCCATTCTGTATTCAGTCTCTCCTGGTACTTCCTCACACAATGTCCTTCCCAAGCTCCCTTACTCTCATCACTCTCTTCACCCCAACATTCTCTATTCTTTTTTGAAAACCTCTACATATCTTCACCTTCGCCTCCGAAAGATGATGATCAGATATCCCTCCAGTTGCACCTCTCAGCACATTAACATCCAAAAGTCTCTCTTTCGCGCGCCTATCAATTAACACGTAATCCAATAACGCTCTCTGGCCATCTCTCCTACTTACATACGTATACTTATGTATATCTCTCTTTTTAAACCAAGTATTCCCAATTAGCAGTGCTTTTTCAGCACATAAATCTACAAGCTCTTCACCATTTCCATTTACAACACTGAACACCCCATATATACCAATTATTCCCTCAACTGCCACATTACTCACCTTTGCATTCAAATCCCCCATCACTATAACCCGGTCTCGTGCATCAAAACCACTAACACACTCATTCAGCTGCTCCCAAAAGACTTGCCTCTCATGACCTTTCTTCTCATGCCCAGGTGCATATGTACCAATAATCACCCATCTCTCTCCATCAACTTTCAGTTTTACCCATATCAATCAAGAGTTTACTTTCTCACAATCTGTCACATACTCCCACCTCTCCTGTTTCAGGATTAGTGCTACTCCTTCCCTTGCTCTTGTCCTCTCACTAACCCCTGACTTTACTCCCAAGACATTCCCAAACCACTTTTCCCCTTTACCCTTGAGCTTCGTTTCACTCAGAGCCAAAACATCCAGGTTCCTTTCCTCAAACATCCTACCAATCTCTCCTTTTTTCACATCTTGGTTACATCCACACACATTTAGACACCCCAGTCTGAGCCTTCGAGGAGGATGAGCACTCCCCGCGTAACTCCATCTTCTGTTTCCCGTTTTAGAAAGTCAAAATACAAGGAGTGGAGGGTTTCTGCCCCCCCGGTCCCGTCCGCTTTAGTCGCCTTGTACGACACGTGAGGAATGCGTGAGAAGTATTCTTTCTCCCCTATCCCCAGGGATATATATATATGTATATATATATATATATATATATATATATATATATATATATATATATATATATATATATATATATATATATATATATATATTTGGACGATTTTTGCAGGGAAAAAATGCAATTGAGTGGGAGATGTATAAAAGAAAGAGACAGGAGGTTAGGTTAGACCCCGTTGCTCACCATAGTGAGGCGAAGGGTATTCGAGTACTTAGTATTTCGAATAGTTGTTTCCTATTATACAGTCCCTTAGCCTAGCGGTTAGCATGCCTGCCTCTTGCACAAGGGGTCCCAGGTTCGATCCTGGCTGATGGAGCTTTGTATGTTCTATGAAGGTGCGCGTTCATATACACTTTATTCGTATTCATATAACTCCGCGTTGTACAGTCAGGTTCGGTAAAACGCTCTCAGCTAGCTATGTGTTCTGTTCGGAAACAACCGATAGACCCCGTTGCTCACCATAGTGAGACGAAGGGTATTCGAGTACTTAGTATTTCGAATAGTTGTTTCCTATTATACAGTCCCTTAGCCTAGCGGTTAGCATGCCTGCCTCTTGCACAAGGGGTCCCAGGTTCGATCCTGGCTGATGGAGCTTTGTATGATATATATATATATATATGTATATTTTCCCTGGGGATAGGGGAGAAAGAATACTTCCCACGTATTCCCTGCGTATCGTAGAAGGCGACTAAAAGGGGAGGGAGCGGGGGGCTGGAAATCCTCCCCTCTCGTTTTTTTTTTAATTTTCCAAAAGAAGGAACAGAGAATTGGGCTAGGTGAGGGTATTCCCTCAAAGGCCCAGTCCTCTGTTCTTAACGCTACCTCGCTAATGCGGGAAATGGCGAATAGTTTGAAAGAAAGAAAGAAATATATAACCTCATTGTGAAGCAACAGGTCTTCTGCTATCTTTCCTTTCCTTGTATTATTACATAAAGCGATAAATAACTTTTGGATTGCACGAAGAAAGAGATTGCAGGAACAGTTATAAGCTTTGATGTTTATTACGGGTTGAAGGAATACAAGTCTCCACGTCAGGGTACGACAAATGAGACCAAAGAAGATTTTCTTTGTGAAAAAGAGCAACGTTCCAACTGTTGGCAAAACAGAAAAGCGAGGGAGAGGTAGACCTGCATAATTTGTTAAAGTAACTTTGGCCGAAGATCAGAGAGACCATTCAGTGGAAGAGGAAGAGAGACTATCATGCCACCTTTGGACAAATGAGCGCTTAACCTTATCAATAGAAGATCTGGAGTGAATTCAAGTGGAAATGAACGCTGGTTACGAGATGAAGGAGTTTGTTCTCTTGCAAGTGCGATATGCTGTGTACCTTGATCGTGTTGCCCAAGAACAGAAGTTGTTGGACGAATCATTGGAGGAAGAGATGGGCTTAGAGGAGGAGACATATGCATCGATTATTGCAATGATAACGTCCCCTATACACTCAGCAGCGGCAGAGGTGGCATCCAAGGAGAGGCCGTAATCTTTACGAACCCAAAATGTAACCTCTTCCATTGGCTACTCCCATTGAGAATGGGTTTTTGGACAAGCACGGTATCAAAGACGACATCTATTCCCAGGACGTCGAGGACATCTTTTCACGTGCAAACAGCGTGAGCATCGTGTAACAACTAAAACAAAAGCAAAAAAAGAAAAAAATGGAAGACATATCAATCCTCCAGTTCACCATATAGAGAAGGATCAACCAAAGGATCACCCTTCTTGGACGTCTGTGTAACAAGTGACAGAGACCAATCTGCAATAGATGCCTATAGGAAACAGACGGACGTGGGTTCATGCCTAAACGACGAAGAGTCTACTAGTGGCTATGGGGAAAGCTTTATAAGGTCGTGTGTCCACAGAACCTTGAAAACATACTCCTTTTGGGGCAGGTTCTGGTGAAAAATAGCTATTTGCAACGCTAGTTGTAATGCCATCTTAAGAAAACGTTTACAACGTTAACTACCACTACCGCAGTTATTGGAGCAGCAGTAAAACTCAAATTTGTAGTCGTAACACATCCACTTCGGCATATAAACCAAAAACTGTCTTGGTGATTGTGCCTCAGGTCTATACACTTACTGAAAACATTCAAAATTAAGAGTTGTTATCGATAAAGAAAGCTTGTAAACAGTTAACTTCATCATGCATAACAGCACCAGTGTTCCTCAGAACATTCTAGAGAAGGCAAGTGTAGTTTACCAATACCGCTGTATGACTGGGAACTGTCCATCCTTAAACATTGACTAAACTGAGGAAACTAGATGCACCCTGGGACGTTGCATCACCAGCTACCTGAACAAGGGAGCATCTAAGCACCACCAGTGGTGGGCACATACTGTGACCCTCACTGCTGACCATGTTAAGAGAAACATCTATGCCATCACATAAAGTATAGACAAACGTCGTCTACAATACCTGGAAGCTGTTCACATACATAATAGAGCCACAACCATCAATTCTCAGTCGAACGTGGTGGGAGTGGGCCACCTATTCGAGACATCGTGTAAACTAACCACCTATAACGTCACCTATAACAGCGGTTCTCCATGTAGGCCATATGGCTCTTGGGGGCTAGTGAATATTCCTGCGAGTTGGGGGAGAGAGAGAGAGAGAGAGAGAGAGAGAGAGAGAGAGAGAGAGAGAGAGAGAGAGAGAGAGAGAGAGAGAGAGAGAGAGAGAGAGAGAGAGAGAGAGAGAGAGAGAGAGAGAGAGAAAGAGAGAGAGAGAGAGAGAGCATACGATTCCCTATTTGATGTTCTTAAAGCCAAGACTTTGGATATGAATTATCCGTTCAGGTGGCCTACACTGTGATTATAGCCAACGGTGAAAAATAAAAGAAAAATTGCATGTTTCCATGATAACAAAGTTACTTCCAAGATATTAAAGTATTCTGGAGGTATATGTATGAGAGAGCGAAACTAAAGGCTTTAGCGAGACAAAATCTGGCAACAGTGATACATGCAGACGACGCACCATGCTGCCAACTCCTAAGCTTTAATCCATGTGGAGTTGATTACGAAGTGTTTTTGCCAAAGATAAAGTATAGCCATTTTAAGCGTAACAAACAGTTAACTGACATGATAATCAAGAAGTATCCATCAGAATAACCCTGTCCACACACAATTTAAGGAGAGAAAGATCAGTCACCTCAGGTAACATAATTAGTGCCCACCTGCTCTCCACGGGGTTAATGAAGCCCCGCCTCACTGCTACCTGTGTGCTTATAAGGACTTCAACACTTGTATCTCCCCAAGTGTCTGAGGATGTGATAAACGAAAGTACTCACAGTTTCTCATTTTCTCTTCCCAATGGTGATTGTGAATACACCTCTCGATGATAAAGTGATTGTTCTGCACACACACACACACACACACACAATATATATATATATATATATATATATATATATATATATATATATATATATATATATATATATATATATATATTTTTTATATTTATTATACTTTGTCGCTGTCTCCCGCGTTTGCGAGGTAGCGCAAGGAAACAGACGAAAGAAATGGCCCAACCCACCCCCCCATACACATGTATATACATACGTCCACACACGCAAATATACATACCTACACAGCTTTCCATGGTTTACCCCAGACGCTTCACATGCCTTGATTCAACCCACTGACAGCACGTCAACCCCGGTATACCACATCGATCCAATTCACTCTATTCCTTGCCCTCCTTTCACCCTCCTGCATGTTCAGGCCCCGATCACACAAAATCTTTTTCACTCCATCTTTCCACCTCCAATTTGGTCTCCCTCTTCTCCTCGTTCCCTCCACCTCCGACACATATATCCTCTTGGTCAATCTTTCCTCACTCATCCTCTCCATGTGCCCAAACCACTTCAAAACACCCTCTTCTGCTCTCTCAACCACGCTCTTTTTATTTCCACACATCTCTCTTACCCTTACGTTACTCACTCGATCAAACCACCTCACACCACACATTGTCCTCAAACATCTCATTTCCAGCACATCCATCCTCCTGCGCACAACTCTATCCATAGCCCACGCCTCGCAACCATACAACATTGTTGGAACCACTATTCCTTCAAACATACCCATTTTTGCTTTCCGAGATAATGTTCTCGACTTCCACACATTCTTCAAGGCCCCCAGAATTTTCGCCCCCTCCCCCACCCTATGATCTACTTCCGCTTCCATGGTTCCATCCGCTGCCAGATCCACTCCCAGATATCTAAAGCACTTCACTTCCTCCAGTTTTTCTCCATTCAAACTCACCTCCGAATTGACTTGACCCTCAACCCTACTGTACCTAATAACCTTGCTCTTATTCACATTTACTCTTAACTTTCTTCTTCCACACACTTTACCAAACTCAGTCACCAGCTTCTGCAGTTTCTCACATGAATCAGCCACCAGCGCTGTATCATCAGCGAACAACAACTGACTCACTTCCCAAGCTCTCTCATCCCCAACAGACGTCATACTTGCCCCTCTTTCCAAAACTCTTGCATTTACCTCCCTAGCAACCCCATCCATAAACAAATTAAACAACCAAGGAGATATCACACACCCCTGCCGCAAACCTACATTCACTGAGAACCAATCACTTTCCTCTCTTCCTACACGTACACATGCCTTACCGGATATATATATATATATATATATATATATATATATATATATATATATATATATATATATATATATATATATATATATATATATATATATATATATATATATATATATATCTATATATATATATATATATATATATATATATATATATATATATATATATATATATATATATATATATATATATATATATATATATATATATATATGTATATATAAAACAGGAGTTGTGGGAGTATGTGATAGAATGTAAGAAAGTAATTTCTCGATTAATATGGGTAAAACTGAAAGTTGATGGAGAGAGATGGGTGATTATTGGTGCATATGCACCTGGGCATGAGAAGAAAGATCATGAGAGGCAAGTGTTTTGGGAGCAGCTGAATGAGTGTGTTAGTGGTTTTGATGCACGAGACCGGATTATAGTGATAGGGGATTTGAATGCAAAGGTGAGTAATGTGGCAGTTGAGGGAATAATTGGTATACATGGGGTGTTCAGTGTTGTAAATGGAAATGGTGAAGAGCTTGTAGATTTATGTGCTGAAAAAGGACTGGTGATTGGGAATACCTGGTTTAAAAAGCGAGATATACATAAGTATACGTATGTAAGTAGGAGAGATGGCCAGAGAGCGTTATTGGATTACGTGTTAATTGACAGGCGCGTGAAAGAGAGACTTTTGGATGTTAATGTGCTGAGAGGTGCAACTGGAGGGATGTCTAATCATTATCTTGTGGAGGCTAAGGTGAAGATTTGTATGGGTTTTCAGAAAAGAAGAGTGAATGGTGGGGTGAAGAGGGTGGTGAGAGTAAGTGAGCTTGGTAAGGTGACTTGTGTGAGGAAGTACCAGGAGAGACTGAGTACAGAATGGAAAAAGGTGAGAACAATGGAAGTAAGGGGAGTGGGGGAGGAATGGGATGTATTTAGGGAATCAGTGATGGATTGCGCAAAAGATGATTGTGGCATGAGAAGTGTGGGAGGTGGGTTGATTAGAAAGGGTAGTGAGTGGTGGGATGAAGAAGTAAGAGTATTAGTGAAAGAAAAGAGAGAGGCATTTGGACGATTTTTGCAGGGAAAAAATGCAATTGAGTGGGAGATGTATAAAAGAAAGAGACAGGAGGTCAAGAGAAAGGTGCAAGAGGTGAAAAAGAGGGCAAATGAGAGTTGGGGTGAGAGAGTATCATTAAATTTTAGGGAGAATAAAAAGATGTTTTTGAAGGAGGTAAATAAAGTGCGTAAGACAAGGGAGCAAATGGGAACTTCAGTGAAGGGCGCAAATGGGTAGGTGATAACAAGTAGTGGTGATGTGAGAAGGAGATGGAGTGAGTATTTTGAAGGTTTGTTGAATGTGTTTGATGATAGAGTGGCAGATATAGGGTGTTTTGGTCGAGGTGGTGTGCAAAGTGAGAGGGTTAGGGAAAATGATTTGGTAAACAGAGAAGAGGTAGTAAAAGCTTTGCGGAAGATGAAAGCCGGCAAAGAAGCAGGTTTGGATGGTATTGCAGTGGAATTTATTAAAAAAGGTGGTGACTGTATTATTGACTAGTTGGTAAGGTTATTTAATGTATGTATGACTCATGGTGAGGTGCCCGAGGATTGGCGGAATGCGTGCATAGTGCTATTCTACAAAGGCAAAGGGGATAAGAGCGAGTGCTCAAATTACAGAGGTATAAGTTTGTTGAGTATTCCTGGCAAATTAAATGGGAGGGTATTGATTGAGAGGATGAAGGCATGTACAGAGCATCAGATTGGGGAAGAGCAGTGTGGTTTCAGAAGTGGTAGAGGATGTGTGGATCAGGTGTTTGCTTTGAAGAATGTATGTGAGACGTACTTAGAAAATCAAATGGATTTGTATATAGCATTTATGGATCTGGAGAAGGCATATGATAGAGTTGATAGAGATGCTCTGTGGAAGGTAATGAGAATATATGGTGTGGGAGGCAAGTTGTTAGAAGCAGTGAAAAGTTTTTTATCGAGGATGTAAGGCATGTGTACGTGTAGGAAGAGAGGAAAGTGATTGGTTCTCAGTGAATGTAGGTTTGCGGCAGGGGTGTGTGATGTCTCCATGGTTGTTTAATTTGTTTATGGATGGGGTTGTTAGGGAGGTGAATGCAAGAGTTTTGGAAAGAGGGGCAAGTATGAAGTCTGTTGGGGATGTGAGAGCTTGGGAAGTGAGTCAGTTGTTGTTCGCTGATGATACAGCGCTGGTGGATGATTCATGTGAGAAACTGCAGAAGCTGGTGACTGAGTTTGGTAAAGTGTGTGAAAGAAGAAAGTTAAGAGTATATGTGAATAAGAGCAAGGTTATTAGGTACAGTAGGGTTGAGGGTCAAGTCAATTGGGAGGTAAGTTTGAATGGAGAAAAACTGGAGGAAGTAAAGTGTTTTAGATATCTGGGAGTGGATCTGGCAGCGGATGGAACCATGGAAGCGGAAGTGGATCTTAGGGTGGGGGAGGGGGCGAAAATTCTGGGAGCCTTGAAGAATGTGTGGAAGTCGAGAACATTATCTCGGAAAGCAAAAATGGGTTTATTTGAAGGAATATTGGTTCCAACAATGTTGTATGGTTGCGAGGCGTGGGCTATGGATAGAGTTGTGCGCAGGAGGATGGATGTGGTGGAAATGAGATGTTTGAGGACAATGTGTGGTGTGAGGTGGTTTGATCGAGTAAGTAACGTAAGGGTAAGAGAGATGTGTGGAAATAAAAAGAGCGTGGTTGAGAGAGCAGAAGAGGGTGTTTTGAAATGGTTTGGGCACATGGAGAGAATGAGTGAGGAAAGATTGACCCAGAGGATATATGTGTCGGAGGTGGATGGAACGAGGAGAAGTGGGAGACCAAATTGGAGGTGAAAAGATGGAGTGAAAAAGATTTTGTGTGATCGGGGCCTGAACATGCAGGAGGGTGAAAGGAGGGCAAGGAATAGAGTGAATTGGATCGATGTGGTATACCGGGGTTGACGTGCTGTCAGTGGATTGAATCAGGGCATGTGAAGCGTCTGGGGTAAACCATGGAAAGCTGTGTAGGTATGTATATTTGCGTGTGTGGACATATGTATATACATGTGTATGGGGATGGGTTGGGCCATTTCTTTCTTCTGTTTCCTTGCGCTACCTCGCAAACGCGGGAGACAGCGACAAAGCAAAAAAAAAAAAAAAATACACTGAATAACCTTATCAACCAGTCAACAATACAGTCACCCCCTTTTTTAATAAATTCCACTGCGATACCATCGCAACCCGGTGCCTTGCTGGCTTTCATCTTTCGCAAAGCTTTTACTACCTCTTCTCTGTTTACCAAATCATTTTCCCTAACCCTCTCACTTTGCACACCACCTCGACCAAAACACCCTATATCTGCCACTCTATCATCAAACAAATTCAACAAACCTTCAAAATAATCACTCCATCTCCTTCCCAGATCACCACTACTTGTTATCACCTCCCCATTAGCCCACTTCACTGAAGTTCCCCCTTGTTCCCTTGTCTTACGTAATTCATTTACATCCTTCTAAAACATATTTTTAGTCTCCCTAAGATTTAATGATACTTTCTCACCCCAACTCTCATTTGTCCTCTTTTTCACCTCATGCACTTTTCTCTTGACCCCCTGCCTCTTTCTTTTATACATCTCCCACTCATTTGCATTGTTTCCTTGCAAAAATCGTCCAAATGCCTATCTCTTCTCTTTCACTTATAATTCTACTTCTTCATCCCACCATTCGCTACCCTTTCTAATCTGACCACCTCCTACGCTTCTCATGCCACAAGCATCTTTTGCGCAATCCATCACTGCTTCGCTGAATACATCCCATTCCTCCCCCACTCCCATTACGTCCTTTGTTCTAACCTTTTTCCATTCTGTACTCAGTCTCTCCTGGTACTTTCTCACACAAGTCTCCTTCCCAAGCTCACTTACTCTCACCACTCACTTCACCCCAACATACTATCTTCTTTTCTGAAAATCTCTACAAATCTTCACTTTTGCCTCCTCAAGATAATGATCAGACATCCCTCCAGTTGCATCTCTCAGCACTTTAACTTCAAAAAGTCTCTTTTTCGCGCGCCTGTCAATTAACACGTAATCCAAAAACGCTCTCGGGCTATCTCTCCTACTTACTTACGTATACTTATGTATATATCTCATTTCAAACCAGGTATTCCCAATCACCAGTCCTTTTTCAGCACATAAATCTACAAGCTCTTCATCATTTACACTTACAACACTGAACACCCCAAGTACACCAATTATTCCTTGAACTGCCACATTACTCACCTTTGCATTTAAATTACCCATCACTATAACCCCGTCTCGTGCATCAAAACTACTAACACACTCACTGAACTGCTCCCAAAACACTTGCCTCGCATGATCTTTCTTCTCATGCCCAGGTGCATATGCACGAATAATCACCCATCTCTCTCCATCAACTTTCAGTTTTACCCATATCAATCTAGAGTTTACTTTCTTACACTCTATCACATACTCCCACCACTCCTGTTTCAGTAGTGCTACTCCTTCCCTTGCTCTTGTCTTCTCACTAACCCCTGACTTTACTCCCAAGACATTCCCAAACCACTCTTCCCCTTTACCCTTGAGCTTCGTTTCACTCAGAGTCAAAACATCCAGGTTCCTTTTCTCAAACATACCACCTATCTCTCCTTTTTTCTCATCTCGGTCTAATCCACACACATTTAGACACCCCAATGTGAGCCTTCGAGGAGGATGAGCACTCCCCGCGTGACTCCTTCTTCTGTTTCCCCTTTTAGAAAGATAAAATACAAGGAGTGGGTGGGGGGAAAGCAAAAATGGGTATGTTTGAAGGAATAGTGGTTCCAACAATGTTGTATGTTTGCGAGGCGTGGGCTATGGATAGAGTTGTGCGCAGGAGGATGGATGTGCTGGAAATGAGATGTTTGAGGACAATGTGTGGTGTGAGGTGGTTTGATCGAGTAAGTAACGTAAGGGTAAGAGAGATGTGTGGAAATAAAAAGAGCGTGGTTGAGAGAGCAGAAGAGGGTGTTTTGAAATGGTTTGGGCACATGGAGAGAATGAGTGAGGAAAGATTGACCAAGAGGATATATGTGTCGGAGGTGGAGGGAACGAGGAGAAGAGGGAGACCAAATTGGAGGTGGAAAGATGGAGTGAAAAAGATTTTGTGTGATCGGGGCCTGAACATGCAGGAGGGTGAAAGGAGGGCAAGGAATAGAGTGAATTGGAGCGATGTGGTATACCGGGGTTGACCTGCTGTCAGTGGATTGAATCAAGGCATGTGAAGCGTCTTGGGTAAGCCATGGAAAGCTGTGTAGGTATGTATATTTGCGTGTGTGGACGTATGTATATACATGTGTATGTGGGTGGGTTGGGCCATTTCTTTCGTCTGTTTCCTTGCGCTACCTCGCAAACGCGGGAGACAGCGACAAAACAATAAAAATAAAAAAAATAAATAATATATATATATATATATATATATATATATATATATATATATATATATATATATATATATATATATATATATATACTTTCCCTTTTAAAAAAAGTTCTGGGGAAGTCTGTCTCGATACACTGCGGGACACTCTACCACCTGGCGAGGTTTGTGTTGCAATGGTTCTTGATTCACAAACGTAGTAGCATCACTGGTGGGCCAAGGTAGTTTCATAGTATTTAAAAGATGAACACAAATTTCAGTATCAATAATACTGATTTGGGACAGCTTTCTTTCATTTGCATGATGATTTGAGGCAGATAATCCACGTAACTTCACGTGCAATGTTACATGCTTGTAGGAATGGAATGGGGTGCAGTAGGTTGGGCATCGTGAATGGCATGGGAAGGATTAGAAGCTTTCACTATTTGCAATTGCCATATATCACTTTGCACAGGCTGGGGAGAAAAGGCAGCTGCAGGGTACCACCTGTCTGCCCTGCAAAATTTCATGAATTACTACGATGCCTTGATTTTAGATGAACTTCTTTCGTTTGAGTGCCAAGTAAATGTTTATAGTTGTGTTACTGGAGTGATAGTTTTCATACATGGTGCTTTGACAAGAAAATAGTGAAATTGGAAAAAATGTAGCTTAGACATTGAAGCTTATTGATACAGCGGTTAAATTGATGAGAACTACTATTGACGTTTGTGTAAATAAATTAAACATTTCCTTTCCATAGCCAGAGGTTGAACCATTATGTGACATTCATTTTTTCATTTCATTTCAAGCTAGAAGTTTCAGTTTTCTAAATTGTGTCTTACATTTTTCACATGTATATATATGTGTGTGTGTGTGTGTGTGTATGTGTGTGTGTGTGTGTGTGTGTGTGTGTGTGTGTGTATATGTATATTATCCCTGGGGATAGGGGTGGAAGAATACTTCCCACGCATTCCTCGCGTGTCGTAGAAAGCAACTAGAGGGGACGGGAGCGGGGGGCCAGAAATCCTCCCCTCCTTGTATTTTTTTTAACTTTCTAAAATGGGAAACAGAAGAAGGAGTCACGCGGGGAGTGCTCATCCTCCTCGAAGGCTCAGATTGGGGTGCCTAAATGTGTGTGGATGTAACCAAGATGTGAAAAAAGGAGAGATAGGTAGTATGTTTGAGGAAAGGAACCTGGATGTTTTGGCTCTGAGTGAAACGAAGCTCAAGGGTAAAGGGGAAGAGTGGTTTGGGAATGTCTTGGGAGTAAAGTCAGGGGTTAGTGAGAGGACAAGAGCAAGGGAAGGAGTAGCAGTACTCCTGAAACAGGAGTTGTGGAAGTATGTGATAGAATGTAAGAAAGTAAATTCTCGATTAATATGGGTAAAACTGAAAGTTGATGGAGAGAGATGGGTGATTATTGGTGCATATGCACCTGGGCATGAGAAGAAAGATCATGAGAGGCAAGTGTTTTGGGAGCAGCTGAATGAGTGGGTTAGTGGTTTTGATGCACGAGACCGGGTTATAGTGTTGGGTGATTTGAATGCAAAGGTGAGTAATGTGGCAGTTGAGGGAATAATTGGTATACATGGGGTGTGCAGTGTTGTAAATGGAAATGGTGAAGAGCTTGTAGATTTATGTGCTGAAAAAGGACTGATGATTGGGAATACCTGGTTTAAAAAGCGAAATATACATAAGTATACTTATGTAAGTAGGAGAGATGGCCAGAGAGCGTTATTGGATTACGTGTTAATTGACAGGCGCGCGAAAGAGAGACTTTTGGATGTTAATGTGCTGAGAGGTGCAACTGGAGGGACGTCTGATCATTATCTTGTGGAGGCTAAGGTGAAGATTTGTATGGGTTTTCAGAAAAGAAGAGTGAATGTTGGGGTGAAGAGGGTGGTGAGAGTAAGTGAGCTTGGGAAGACTTGTGTGAGGAAGTACCAGGAGAGACTGAGTACAGAATGGAAAAAGGTGAGAACAATGGAAGTAAGGGGAGTGGGGGAGGAATGGGATGTATTTAGGGAATCAGTGATGGATTGCGCAAAAGATGCTTGTGGCATGAGAAGAGTGGGAGGTGGGTTGATTAGAAAGGGTAGATAGTGGTGGGATGAAGAAGTAAGAGTATTAGTGAAAGAGAAGAGAGAGGCATTTGGACGATTTTTGCAGGGAAAAAATGAAATTGAGTGGGAGACGTATAAAAGAAAGAGACAGGAGGTCAAGAGAAAGGTGCAAGAGGTGAAAAAAAGGGCAAATGAGAGTTGGGGTGAGAGAGTATCATTGAATTTTAGGGAGAATAAAAAGATATTCTGGAAGGAGGTAAATAAAGTGCGTAAGATAAGGGAGCAAATGGGAACTTCAGTGAAGGGCGCAAATGGGGAGGTGATAACAAGTAGTGGTGATGTGAGAAGGAGATGGAGTGAGGATTTTGAAGGTTTGTTTAATGTGTTTGATGATAGAGTGGCAGATATAGGGTGTTTTGGTCGAGGTGGTGTGCAAAGTGCGAGGGTTAGGGAAAATGAGTTGGTAAACAGAGAAGAGGTAGTAAAAGCTTTGCGGAAGATGAAAGCCGGGAAGGCAGCAGGTTTGGATGGTATTGCAGTGGAATTTATTAAAAAAGGGGGTGACTGTATTGTTGACTAGTTGGTAAGGTTATTTAATGTATGTATGACTCATGGTGAGGTGCCTGAGGATTGGCGGAATGCGTGCATAGTGCCATTGTACAAAGGCAAAGGGGATAAGAGTGAGTGCTCAAATTACAGAGGTATAAGTTTGTTGAGTATTCCTGGCAAATTATATGGGAGGGTATTGATTGAGAGGGTGAAGGCATGTACAGAGCATCAGATTGGGGAAGAGCATTTTGGTTTCAGAAGTGGTAGGGGATGTGTGGATCAGGTGTTTGCTTTGAAGAATGTATGTGAGAAATACTTAGAAAAGCAAATGGATTTGTATGTAGCATTTATGGATCTGGAGAAGGCATATGATAGAGTTGATAGAGATGCTCTGTGGAAGGTATTAAGAATATATGGTGTGGGAGGCAAGTTGTTAGAAGCAGTGAAAAGTTTTTATCGAGGAGGTAATGCATGCGTACGTGTAGGAAGAGAGGAAAGTGATTGGTTCTCAGTGAATATAGGTTTGCGGCAGGGGTGTGTGATGTCTCCATGGTTGTTTAATTTGTTTATGGATGGGGTTGTTAGGGAGGTGAATGCAAGAGTTTTGGAAAGAGGGGCAAGTATGAAGTCTGTTGGGGATGAGAGAGCTTGGGAAGTGAGTCAGTTGTTGTTCGCTGATGATACAGCGCTGGTGGCTGATTCATGTGAGAAACTGCAGAAGCTGGTGACTGAGTTTGGTAAAGTGTGTGAAAGAAGAAAGTTAAGAGTAAATGTGAATAAGAGCAAGGTTATTAGGTACAGTAGGGTTGAGGGTCAATTCAATTGGGAGGTGAGTTTGAATGGAGAAAAACTGGAGGAAGTGAAGTGTTTTAGATATCTGGGAGTGGATCTGGCAGCGGATGGAACCATGGAAGCGGAAGTGGATCATAGGGTGGGGGAGGGGGCGAAAATTCTGGGAGCCTTGAAGAATATGTGGAAGTCGAGAACATTATCTCGGAAAGCAAAAATGGGTATGTTTGAAGGAATAGTGGTTCCAACAATGTTGTATGGTTGCGAGGCGTGGACTATGGATAGAGTTGTGCGCAGGAGGATGGATGTGCTGGAAATGAGATGTTTGAGGACAATATGTGGTGTGAGGTGGTTTGATCGATTAAGTAACGTAAGGGTAAGAGAGATGTGTGGAAATAAAAAGAGCGTGGTTGAGAGAGCATAAGAGGGTGTTTTGAAATGGTTTGGTCACATGGAGAGAATGAGTAAGGAAAGATTGACCTAGAGGATATATGTGTCGTAGGTTGAGGGAACGAGGAGAAGAGGGAGACCAAATTGGAGGTGGAAAGATGGAGTGAAAAAGATTTTGTGTGATCGGGGCCTGAACATGCAGGAGGGTGAAAGGAGGGCAAAGAACAGAGTGAATTGGAGCGATGTGGTATACCGGGGTTGACGTGCTGTCAGTGGATTGAATCAAGGCATGTGTATGGGGGTGGGTTGGGCCATTTCTTTCGTCTGTTTCCTTGCGCTACCTCGCAAACGCGGGAGACAGCGACAAAGCTAATGCGGGAAATGGCGAATAGTATGAAAGAAAAGAAAAGATATATATATATATATATTTATATATATATATATATATATATATTTTCCCATGAACCCAGGGGAAAAATGAAACACGATCCGTTCCCAAGTGCACTTTCATGTAACAATCACATCATCAGGGGAGACAGAAGAGAGAAGTATAACAGTCAGTTGATATACAACGAAGGGACGTAGCTAGGACGCCTTTTGGTAAGCATGTGATTATGCAAGTCATACAACAAGCGGATCATAAACAAATTATATTGAAAAGAAGGTGAATTGTTTACAAATTCTATCAACAATAAAGTTATCGAATTTGTATAGACCATCACTAATATTAAGATTAAAATTCTTTGTGTATTTGTTAATAGAAGATTCAATGATATTTCTCGTGGTAATAGAGTTAGAGTTGATAACTGAGATGAAATTATTCCAATCAATGCAATGATCATAGTTTCTTATGTGATTAAACAAGGCATTTGATTCTTGTCAGTTCTTATACTATATTTATGTTGCTTAAGTCTAGCAGAAAGATCGTTACCAGTCTGCCCAACATAAAATTTATCACAATTTCCACATGGCACACTATAGATGCAACCAAGAGAATTTTCTGGTGAATTCCTGATTAATATATTCTTTATAGTTTTATTGTTGCTGAAGGCAACATTCACATTAAAGGATTTAAGGAACATGGGAAGTAAAGTGAAATCATTATTAGAAGGGAGAACTAAAAGATTCTAGGTGTCAATGAGAGGTTTGGAATCAACTCAATAAAATGTTTTCTTTGATACATCTCTTAAGTTAGCAAAGAAATCATTTTACAGAGTTCATCCCAAACTCTATTACCTCGAGAAATATCATTGAATCTTCTATTATTATATACATAAAGAATTATAATCTTAATATCATTGATAGTCTATACAAATTAGAAAACTTTATTGTTGATAAAATTTGTAAACTATTCACCTTGTCCGCATATTAAGTTTATGATAAGCTCGTTGTCTGTCTTGGACAATCGCATGTTTACCAAATGGTGTCCTAGCTACGTGTCTTCGTTGTATATCAAATGACTGTTATATTTCTCTCTTGTGTCTCCCCTGATGATATGATTATTATACGAAAGTGCTCTTGGAAACTTCTCGTGTATCATTTTCCCCGTGGACTCATAGAAATATACTTGATCACTCGCAAAATTGTGATCCTTTCCAACATGTACATATAAGTATAAATCCACTAGTCTGTTGTTGTCTGAATTCCTTTGCATTCTTCTGTATGTATACATAATCTAAGTTCTTGTACATCAAGAAATATGAAGTCTGTAGTTAGACAAAAATTCCATCAGTGTCTTTGGAAATCATTTTTAACGATATATTTGTGAACAACAACAACAACAACAAAAAGGCGCTGAAAGTTTGCTTTTCCACCATTGCTTTTACATTTCATCTGAACGAACGATATAAAAACAATCACATGATTCTAAATTAATTGAATTACTTAAGAAATCAAGTATTGAAGCATAGTTTGAGGTCGGGTATGCTCATTATGCCATTTGCAGTAGACTAACATTGTTTGTTGATATCCAATTTTCTTGTGGGGGTTGTCCATCATTACCAAAGTTAATTTCCTCCTCCAAATCATCTCCTCGTTGAGACCTCCTGTTATTTCCTATATCATTAAGGAAAATTTAAAGGTTATGTTGCTTCTAATGATATGTTACGTAAACTTAACGAACTATATTCTTACGTCAGATGTAGCTTCGTTTACCTTGTCCATTGATTTGGGTCAACATTTCCATCCATATCTTAGAGGGAGAAGGCAAAATATGTATGTATTACTGAACTGAAAAGAAATTCGCTTAAACTTTCCAATGATATTCTCAAGGTTGGGTTGCCAAGAAAGTTGCTACTATGAGCAGATGCATAGCAAAGGCACACCTCGATACGGTGATCGACGAGTGTGACCACCACACACTTAAAGGTGGATACACACTGGAAGAGAACCTTCATACTTCCCATAATCTCCTACCATACTCGTGTGTCATTATGGCCGTGTACTGTCGACTTCCTTCGATATAGAGGCTGGTAAGTGTGACCGAGCTACACTTAAAAGGGACCGCGCACTACCGGAGAACCTTCACACTTCCTTTGTCCCTGTCCCACGACCCAGGTGGACTACAGAGTTACTTGAATTCTATCAACTCTGGCAACACAGCCAGTCGCTGGAAGGACTCCTTTCCAGCCTTCCATCAGCTGTGGGGCCTCTGTTCCCTCACCATATGTTACTAAACTGTATAACCAGCAGCTTTCAAATGCAAATTATAATCGACGTTTACATTACACCGCCGTTACCGTTATTTTACATTCCAAACTGCCAAGTAGTTTCTCCGTGGATAGAGTCTGACTCTATTACGTCGGAGCGAATACCGTAAACTCCTACAGAAAAGGTAAATTTGATGAGTTCCCAGGCGGACGGAGAAAGCCTTTCTGAAGATAGATTCTTCTTATTATGTTTGTTAGAACATTGTACAGCTCACTGGCCACATTGGAAGTCAGGATAGGGAGAGTCATGTTTCGTCTCGACATGACTCTCTCTACTCTTTCGAACACACACACACACACACACACACACACACACACACACACACACACACACACACAAGTAATCTCTTTCATTACCTCCCATTGTCTTCTCGCTATGTCTTTTTTTCTTTGCCTTGGTCGGGGGGGGGGGGGGTGTCCTCTCTATTTGGTTTATCTTTTTCATATCTTTTTCTTGGTATATTTCTACTGTTTCATAATCGTGTTCTTATCTGTTTTGTTCATAATCTCTTATTCTTACATGCATTTTCTCTATCTCTATACCATCTCTCCTCACACTAACCTCTGGGTAAATGCACATATCTCGATCACCATTTGTCTCCACACTTCTTTCTTTCTTATTTCATTTTTTTCAATATTCTCACTGGTGTTTACCCATCTTCCTTCCTGTGTGTTCTTTTTCTTCTTTTCTGTATGGCCGTCATCAGACTGGTGTTGTTTGACCTTACTATATTACCGGCGTCTCTGTCCCTCTCCCCACATTTCGCGGCCGTTCTCTTTTAACTCTTCCGTTCGTCTCTCCCTGTCCACTCTTTTTCTTCACGTTCTCCTTGCCCATCTCAATTCCCTCCTGTCTTTGCTGTTCTCTAACACTCCCCTGTCCTCTACTTATATCTACGCCTATTCCTTCACACTTTTCAGTCTCTCCTTTTTGTCTGCGCCCTCTTGCATACTTTCTCGTCCCTCCCTTCTTTCTAAGTCCGTTCTCTTACATTCTCCCATTCTTCTCTTGTATCTTTACTTTTCACTTCTCCCTCGTCCCCTCCCCTTTATCTAACTCCGTTCTCTCACACTTCCTAGTCCCTCCCATCCTCTCTCCCTCTCCGCGTTCCTCCGCGCGGCCTTTCACACTTCTCTGCCTGCTGGAGTGTCTTGCACATTCATCTCGTGGCAGCGTGAAGTGACATGTGAACACGCAGGAATATATTGAAAAATCCACACCCTGCCAGAGCTGCTCTGGGTACAGACTTATCCCGCGGTGAAATGAGCTGAGAACAAGCCGAAATTTGTTTGGATCTTTGTTCGAAGCTTTTTAGTCGTTGCGTGTCCTGGTGTAGTCTTCTGTTGTGGGTTGTTGTTGTTGTATCTGTGGTATATACTCTACGTACTTTCTTGTAATAACACTGCTGCTATTTTGATAGATTATTTTACTTCCCATATCTAAATTTTCGACTCCATTCTTAGGGTTTCCTGCAAGTTCTTACTGCATATTACATTCTCGGCGGTAAGGGCATTCTCTCCATGTTGTGTGTCAGCTGTCAGACGCCCGTCCCTGAATCTGCCAACTCGTCACGCTATTCATATCATCTCTAAGTGAGTTAATTCATTTGTAATAAAAGATTCATTCAATATTCATCGTGGCCAAAGAAACTCCCCATCTGTTAAGAGGTCAGAAGGTTGTTTTCAAAGGTCAATACATATATCAAGACTTGCGTCTTACGACTAGTGTTATCGTCTCGTTGTATATAGATTACCTTTTACGTCGTCTTGTTTTATTTAGAATCTCTCTTCCGTGTTCTGACTGCACACAGTCTTTTCCCCGTCGTCTGGCTGCATTCAGTGTTTCTGTTCCGTCGTCTTGTTACATGTGGCTATTTAGCGTTTCTTTCCTGTTGTCCAAACGTAATTAGCATTTCTTTCACGTCATCTGGCTGTAATTCACGTCGTCTGGTTGTAATTATTATGTATTTCGAAGGCTGAAAAGTCTCCATGGTTCGGTAGATCAATGTTCCGATAGGTTTATGTTCTCCATCATTTGGTATACGAACGTTCAGGAAGGGGCTTCTTTCATTAATGCTTCTCTCCACAGTGAACTTGACACCTGACACTTCTTGTATTCTTTTGCGCCCGAAAAAATGTCAGGTTTGTTACAGCGTTAGTTCACGAATGTCTGCGCGAAGAGAAAACTCAAGGAGCACTCGATTGCTACACCATCCACTTCAAATACTTCTAAAGGTCAGGGTTACAGAGAAGTCTATATGTACACGCCTTCAACATCGGCAATATGTTGCAATGGATTTTAGATGATGGTTCTCGTTGGACTGAGAGGACGTATTCAGTGATAGTGCTAGTTGTTGTATGTATCAGCACAGCTATCAAGAGGTGCACATCAAGAGCCCATGATGTTTTGTAGCTTCGAAGTTGTAATCACATCGATGAAATCTTCAGTAAGATTCTGTGAGTATTGTCACGATCCCAACCACCTTCAGTTATGGTGGGTCTCGATCCCTTTAACATGTTAGCCAGGGCTTATGTCTGAAGATTACTGTTTGAGTTAATGTACTAGGTTATGTAAACGCTGCTATCTCGAGGTAAAAGTCGATAGTAGTATTTCTAAGAAAACAAACAGAAATTTATACTTGGCACATTTCAATAAATAACTAGGTCAGGATCACTAATATACTTGACACAATCAACAGAACAAAAGACTGCAAGTGCTGACAAAAATACAAATTATTATCTGAACACAAGATGGACGTTATAGTGGACTAGCCACAGATGATTTATTCTAATCAAACCTGAAATTCACATCTACTCGTAAATACTACTCTCTTGCTTTTTATAAATAATGTCTATACTCTTATCCCTAGATATAACGATTAATCAATGGCAGATGACAATAATAAGGGCAATACAACCTGAGTTTATGGAGAACGAGTGCGCACGTCTAACCAACCAGCAGACCAGGGGGAGAGAGAGCGAATCTTCGTTTCAATAGTTTTGCTCTACATGAAAAGATTATTGTCCAGACATAACAAGCGCTTCTTTAGACAAAAAAGGAACAACCATGATTCTTACAATACTTTAGCAGTAATTCATATAACAAAGATAATATCGGTGGCATAATCAAAGAATAGATCTGTATTATTCGCTGAATTTATAAGAGGAAACGTAGCGGTACATTAAAGGATACTACCCAAAACAAAACTAAAAACATTTATACTGCAGTTATAAGAAAAGGAAATACGTAACATCCATCTTTTCAAAAAGGCATGAGTCATCCCTCGGTTGACATGACGAACGGGCATGATGGACAATGCATCAGCTACAATATAATCTTCCCCTCTTGTGTGCTGGATCAATGAATCATAATCTTGCATCATAAGTCTCCAACGGACTAACCATTGATTAGAATTCTTCATATTGTACAAAATCGCTAAAGGAATATGATCCGTAAAAACTAAAATAGGATTTTCTAAACTTGTTGAATATGCATCAGAATTCTGTAAACTCAAAATCAAAGCTAAAGTTTTTTCTCAACAGTATTATAACTTCTCTGATAAGGAAGAAACCTTTTAGAAAAATAACGATAGATGATCAATGTCTTGCTTCTGTATCACGAGCGTCCGCATACAACTGGGGTATACGAAATTGGAGTTCTTATCAAATTTTTTTCATCTTAGCAAAAGCATCACTGCAGTTATCATCCCACACGAATCTTACCTTACTTGACAACAACCTCGTTAATGGTAATGCAAAAAGCAATTTTTTTTTTTACAAATCCTTCTGTAATAACCATTCATTCCAAGGAATCTCAATAACTTTTCTGTCTGAAGGAGCAGGATATGCCACTGTACTTTCAACTTCTGCATTAACCGGTCGTACTTCTCCTTCTCGCACAATGTAACCTGAATATATAACATGTGCCTTCACAAGATCACTTTTACTTCAGTTTACAGTAATATTTGCCTTGTCTAACCTTCCAAACACTTTCCTAATCAGGGAGACGTCTTCATCCCACTCTCTAGAATACAACACAATATCATCAATATATACAGAATGATTATCAACACCACGCAACACTTCATGTACTAACCCCTGAAAACAATTTCCCCTGCTCTTCATGTCAGATGGCAACGCTTTATGCTGGTATAACCCATCCATGGTTATAAATGCTGAGAAGGCTTTCGCCCTTTCAGTCAAGCCTACCTGCCAATATCCTTTCAACAAATCGAACTCACAAACTTCGCATCTGCCACTTGGTCAATACAGTCATCGACTCTAGTAACAGGATATGAATCAATTTTGGTTACATTATCGACCTTTCTATGTCTGTACCGAATCTGTAAGAACCATCTGGTGTAGGAACTAACACACATGGTGAGCTCTATCAAATCATACTCGAGCATGTATTCTATTTCCCTTTTCATTATCACCCACTTCTTAGGACTCACTCGGTAAGGATATTGTTTGATTGGAAAAACATTTTCTTCTACATGAGTTATAACACTCGTTCTTCTGGGAGCATCAGGGAATAATGACTTGTACTCATTTATGAGTTCCACAATTTAACGTCATTGTGCAGTGCCCAAATTTTCACGTTTACTAACTTACTCAATATCTCATAATTTTTCAAGATGTTGCCTTCACATCTTAGCTTACCATCATCTGAACTAGCAAATTTTTCTTCATCAACTTTTACACATCCATAACGCGCTTCTTCCCTAACTATACTATTTCTCTTTTCACATTCCATTTTATTTGAGAATAAGGCTTGACAAATTAACATAACCTAACTGGCTTCTCTTGCACCTGTCTGGTGTGTTTACAACATAATTCTACTCTCTTACTTTCTGTCAAGCTGGACAACTACAAAATTTGTCAACATCTTTCTTAATACCAGGCCAATAGAAATGCGTCAGTAGCCTACCTTTTTTTTGTTAGCTGAGACGGCATAGGTTGGAATCCTGGTTGCAGCAGTCGGTCCACAGTCAACCTAGTTGTTCATCCACCCCTAGGGGTTGGTCGATTAGATGGCTGGATGAACAGCTGAGCTGACTGTGGACCAACTGCCGCAACCAGAATTCGAACCTACGCGCTCGACCATTGGCGGCTCGTGAGTGCGTTGAAGTCAGGAACGCTAACCGTTACACTACGGCAGTCCATACAGCCTTCCTTATTCCTAAATGTCCAGATAAACTAGGATGATGGGATAAAACAATGATGTTCTTCCTATACACCAGAGGAACTAAAATCTTCTTTATCATCTCCTATTGATCTGACGTAGGAACACTTGGAGGTCTCCACTTTCTGTTTGCTTCATTCCATCCTTCCTTCATTGTACCATCTTCCAACTGAAACTTTATCATCTCATTTTCATCAACTTTGAAATCAGGAAGATAATGAACTGCTAGCTCTGTCGTCTAACTTGACATCACACCAGTTCTATATCATCTACATCTCTAACATAAGTCATAGCTCTACTTACAACACAAACAGGATATCCATTAGTATTGTTACATTGCAATAACCATCACATAAAGAATGTAAGTCTGACAGGTAGGTATTAGTACCTCAGTCAGGAACTCCCTTCACATCTTCAGACCTTTCTGTTCTATCAGTTTTAGGAACAGAGACATCAACGTTTGTTTTAGGACCAAACAAATCAACAGAGTTAGGCTCAACAAGGTCATTTTTGGCATTTTTGGTTCTGTAACTCCTTGGCTCCAGCCAAATCTTTCCTGATAACATGCCCACTCCATGGATAGGAAGGAAGTTCATCACTCGCACCAACTTTAACTTTACCATTAACATATCCAGTCTCAAGGTTAGCAGAATTGCAGTGGAATGGTCAGTCCAGCTCCTAACCTTCTAACACTAGCCTCCTCACCGGAGTACGACTCTGCTGTCCACTCCAGCAATTCCTTGAGGACTAGGCTCTGATTAGCTCTAGTGTCCCAAAGAGTAATTTTCCTCTTAGTCTCCCTTCCAGTGATATTTCTCCTTCAATCATAAATGGCTTAAAACTAACCACACTCCCTTTAACTACTCTGTTCTGGCACTTATTACCTCACTATCAATATTCCGAGGCTTCTCCCAAACAACGATTAAAGCATCTGACTTTGAGGTATTTTTTACACTGAAATTTGTCATGATCTGTTTCCCCACATGCATAACATCTCACTGGCAGCCTCTCCTGCCGACCCTCAGGTCTGTTAGAATCTGACTGTTACATGGTAACATTCATCCGTGGTTGACCTTGCACCTTATCACCCATATTTTGCTTATGATAATAATTTAAACCTTGTTTTGAACCGTCTGCTTGGTTTGGTTGACTTTTGTCACTGGACTAATATCTAAATTGTTTGTTTTCACTCTGATGTCTCATCCATTACATTCTATATGCAACTGCTTGCTAATCTTGCTATGTAAACGCCGCTACCTCCAGGTAAAAGTTGAAAGTGACATCTCTTAACACCAAACTCAAATTCACACTTATCACATTTCAATAAACATCTAGGTTAGGATCACTAATACACTTCAAACAATCAACAAAATAGTGGATTGCAAGTAATAACAAAAATACAGATTATGATCCGAACACAAGATGGACGCTATGGCGGACTAGCCACCGAAACATTTATTCTGATTAAACCTGAAATTTACATCTACTCATAAATACTGCTCTCTTTCTTTCTACAACTAATGCCTATACCATTATCCTTCCATATAACCATTAATCAAGAATAAATGGCAGTAATAAGGGCAAATGCAACCTGATTATATAGAGAAACGAATGCGCACGCCTAACCACCTAGAAGGCAAAGAGAGAGAGAGAGAGAGAGAGAGAGAGAGAGAGAGAGAGAGAGAGAGAGAGAGAGAGAGAGAGAGAGAGAGAGAGAGAGAGGGAATGTACGTTTCGGCAATTTAGCTCCAGCTCACAAAATTATTTTCCTAACACAACAAGCACTTCTTCATACAGAAAAAAATAACTTTAATTCTTACAATACTTTGATGATAATTTTTATAACAAAGATAATGTTTACGATATATGAAAAGGATAGAAGATTTACATCATTCGCTGAATCTATAAGAGAAAAGGTAATGATGTATTAGGGGATACTACCCCAAAAAAATCTTTTATAGGTATAAGAAATAGAAATACATGACAGTGTTTCGAAGGAATATCACGCGATCGGTGAGCTTTTATGTTGGCTTGAGGCTATGGGGGACATGATCAGTCTCAATGAATAATCCAGGCTTATGGGTTTTGACATTCCATTAAACGTGTCTTGGTATATAACTCTCAATGATCTCAAACTTGAGGCTTCCCATCTCCCTGTCATGGAGTTGATCACTCATCGCATAATTGCCTTCGTCGGGTTTCCCGCTGTCATATTAAATTTTGACCTGTCTTGAGGGATAGTGTGACATTTATTCATGTATTCTTTCCTTACCAATACGTATACAACAATCTTATCAGCTCTCCTGATGACGATTTTACTGTTGTCACAGAGATCCTTGGGCTGTTGTACTTCAGGGGTGACGATACTGTGTTTAATATGGTTTCTGTGTTTGGTATACTTTACCTGTTGTAATTCCTGAAAGTCCAGGTTGATGTCAATCATGGTTTCTTTCTGCAATCGGTACTTTTTTTTTCTAAGAATGACATGATCAGTTTTCTTGGAAGCCATGTCATATCTCGGGTACATTGGGTAGTTGATGTCTGTTTAAAGATTCTGTTTGTATGATAATGAGTTCCATGCCTGCCAGGTTTATGGATTTATCACTTTGTGCAGGGAATACCACACGACCCTGAACAGTGTATACAGTACTTTCGGGATGGGTGTGAGACCTACTTCAATGTCGTCCTCCATTATGCTCTTTATTGTGGTCTCGGCGCTTTGACGAGCTTCATTTTCCAGATCGTAATCACGATACGTCTTCCTTGCAACCTGTAGGGCCTCACTCATGATGTGATGGCGTTCTTGTTTGGTGTGCTGTTGTTAGGCAGCTAATTGCTCTCCAGATCGTAATGTGAAGTTCCTTTTGTGTACCACTTCGTTGTAGAGACGAAGATTTGTGCAAGAAGGAAGTTTGCTCTTACTTATACGTATGTCATTCAAGTCCACCGCATCCTTACTACTTAACTACGATTGGCATCCAAGAAACTTCATGAAGACAGCGACATCGTTGTTCGTTGACCAGATGAAACTGAGAAAGTAAGAATACGTAGACAAATGTAACACCATCGTCCAAGACTTGTCGAAGTTTACAATAAACACCGGGCAATCCAACTGAGGCACTTAAGCGACGAGCGAACACGCTGATCAACAACGCAGTAAAAATCGATATGGGAATCCTGAAAACTGTGGTCATTGCTGGATTATGAACCAAGAACTTCTCAGGGAATATCTAAGACCCATAAGCCTGGGCATCTTTGAGGCAGAAGAACTTGTCAATCGCCTCGATAATATCATCTTACCCAAGATTCCTTTCAAATACTGAATTCTACTGAGGAGTTCATCGATGCGATGAAAGTTTCGAAACATGCAGCCTCATGACCCCTTTAGATAATGTTAGTCTCTTCATGAATGTGCATTAGACAGGATAATTAACATCAACATCGGCTACGTCTTGTGTAACTAATTAATATAAGCAACATTGCAACATATCCTGAGGGATATTGAAGTCACAAATGAAGCATTATTTCGTAATCTTGACGGGAAGATGTATTTTGGGGTGAATGGGATAGCAATAGAGTGCCCCTTGAGTGTCCTATTCGCGCGGGCATACATATTGCACATAGAGTATGATACTGTGCTCCACCACTTAGTATCCAACACATGTTACAGAGAACATCTTTGTGTGCAGAGACGAGGGAGATATCATATACCAGCTAAAAAGGAAGATGTAAAAAGTATCAAGCCATAAAGTTCACTGTAGAGGAAAAAATGTTATAAAGGACATCTGTGTATCAACTAATGGATGTCAATTACTAAATGATATCTACAGGACACAGACCAAAGCTGGCCGTTGCCCGACCGGCGAAAGAGAGCATAGCGAAGCTATAAGGAAAGTGCTATACAGGCATACGGCTGCAGATCCTTCAAAACTCACTTCATAAGATCTCACCGAGACCGAGAATTACTGAGTATATGGAAGAACTTGGTCTTCAGTGGCTACTTCAACACCAATTTTGACGCCATCTTGAAGAAACTTTTACAGCGGTACGTGTCGTAAGGATACTAGTAGTATCATAGTACTCTAATTATACGTAGTCGCCAAATGTTCATTCCGGCAGGACGAAAAAGCTGTCAGGGAAACTGAAGCTAAAACCTCTACCCGGAGGGACAACGACCAAAAGGTCAGAGATGTCATCTATCATGAGAGCTTGAAATCAGACAACGTAAACACGTGTAACAATACCAACACACCTCGGGACAGTCTTTCTAAAACCAATGTAGTTTCCCAATACCGTTGTGTGACTGGGAGGAGCGCATCCCTTAGATTTGCTGCACTGAGCAAAATATATACATTACCGAGTTCTAGCCACAATCCTTTCACACCATCACCGAACACATACGCCTAACCAGCCTAATAAACAACCACCTGTAACCAACAGAAAAAGTGCCAGCCTCCTTACAGTAAAGAACGTAAATTCAGCGTCTTATGTAGTGCTGTTCAGTCTTCCCATGAAGATGTTCATTGTGTAGGCATAAGATTGTGCGACTTTAGGTTACTTATAGAGATTTGTGGAGGGGATGGCTTCGCTAATCCTACAAAAATAAGAAAACTGCAGACAGAAAGATGTTAAGAAAAGTAATATATATATATATATATATATATATATATATATATATATATATATATATATATATATATATATATATATATATATATATATATATATGAGAAGAAAGGTCATGAGAGGTAAGTGTTTTGGGAATAGCTGAGTGAGTGTGTTAATGGTTTTGATGCACGAGACCGGGTTATAGTGATGGGTGATTTGAATGCAAAGGTGAGCAATGTGGCAATTGAGGAAATGATTGGTGTACATGGGGTGTTCAGTGTTCTAAATGGAAATAATAAGGATGTTGTAGATTTATGTGCTGAAAAAGGACTTTTGATGGGGAATACCTGGTATAAATATATACATATATGTATATATATATATATATATATATATATATATATATATATATATATATATATATATATATATATATATATATATATATATATATATATATATATATATATATATATATATATATATATATATATATATATATATATATATATATATATAAGTATGCGTATGTAAGTAGAAGATATGGTCAAAGAGTGTTATTGGATTACGTGTTAATTGATAGGCGCGCAAAAGAGAGACTTTTGGATGTTAATGTGCTCAGAGGTGCAACTGGAGGGATGTCTGATCGTTATCGTGTGGAGCCGAAGGTGAAGATTTGTAGAGCTTTTCAGAAAAGAAGAGAGAATGCTAGAGTAAAGAGAGTGGTGAGAGTAAGTGAGCTTGGGAAGGAGCCTTGTGTGAGGGAGTATCAGGAGAGACTGAATACAGTTTTGGAAAAAGGTGAGAACAAAGGACGTAAGGGGAGTGGGGAGGAATGGGATATATTTAGGGAAGCAGTAATGGCTTGCGCAAAATATGCTTGTGGCATGAAAAGCGTGGGAGGTAGAAAGATTAGAAAGAGTAGTGAGTGGTGGGATGAAGAAGTGAGATTATTAGTGAAAGAGATAAGAGAGGCATTTGGACGATTTTTGTAGGGAAAAACTGCAATTGAGTGGGAGATGTATAAAAGAAAGAGACAGGAGGTCAAGAGAAAGGTACAAGAGGTGAAAAAGAGGGCAAATGAGAGTTGGGGTGAGAGAGTATCATTAAATTTTAGGGAGAATAAAAAGATTCTTTGATGGAGGTAAATAAAGTGCGTAAGACAAGGGAACAAATGGGAACATCAGTGAAGGGGGCTAATGGGGAGGTGATAACAAGTAGTGGTGATGTGAGAAGGAGATGGACTGAGTATTTTGAAGGTATATTGAATGTGTTTGATAATAGAGTGGTAGATATAGGGTGTCTTGGTCGAGGTGGTGTGCAAAGTGAGAGGGTTAGGGAGAATGATTTGGTAAAGAGAGAAGAGGTAGTAAAAGCTTTGCAGAAGATGAAATCTGGAAAGGCAGCAGGTTTGGATGGTATTGTCGTGGAATTTATTAAAAAAAGGGGGTGACTGTATTGTTGACTGGTTGGTAAGGTTATTGAATGTATTTATGACTCATGGTGAGGTGCCTGAGGATTGGCGGAATGCTTGTATAGTGCCATTGCAAAAAAGGCAAAGGGGATAAAAATGAGTGCTTGAAATACTGAGGTATAAGTTTGCTGAGTATTTCTGGTAAATTATATGGGAGGGTATTGATTGAGAGGGTGAAGGTATGTACAGAGCATCAGATTGGGGAAGAGCAGTGTGGTTTCAGAAGTGGTAGGTGATGTTTGGATCAGGTGTTTGCTTTGAAGAATGTATGTGAGAAATACTTAGAAAAGCAAATGGATTTGTACGTAGCATTTATGGATCTGGAGAAGGCATATGATAGAGTTGATAGAGATGCTCTGTGGAAGGTATTAAGAATATATGGTGTGGGAGGCAAGTTGTTAGAAGCAGTGAAAAGTTTTTATCGAGGATGCAAGGCATGTGAACGTGTAGGAAGAGAGGAAAGTGATTGGTTCTCAGTGAATGTTGGTTTGCGGCTGGGGTGTGTGATGTCTCCATGATTGTTTAATTTGTTTATGGATGGGGTTGTTTGGGAGGTGAATGCAAGAGTTTTGGAAAGAGGGGCAAGTATGCAGTCTGTTTGGGATGGGAGAGCTTGGGAAGTGAGTCAGTTGTTGTTCGCTGATGATACTGCGCTAGTTGCTGATTCTGGTGAGAAAATGTAGAAACTGGTGACTGAGTTTGGTAAAGCGTGTGAAAGAAGAAAGCTGAGAATAAATGTGAATAAGAACGAGATTATTAGGTACAGTAGGGTTCAGGGAGAAGTGAATTGGGAGGTGAGTTTGAATGGAGAAAAACTGGAGGAAGTGAAGTGTTTTAGATTTCTGGGAGTGGATTTGGCAACGGATGGAACCATGGAAGGGGCGAAAGTGCTGGGAGCATAGAAAAATGTGTGAAGTCGAGAACGTTATCTTGGAAAGCAAAAATGGGTATGTTTGAAGGAATAGTGGTCCCAACAATGTTATATGGTTGCGAGGCGTGGGCTATAGATAGAGTTGTGCGGAGGAGGGTGGATGTGCTGGAAATGAGATGTTTGAAGACAATATGTGGTGTGAAGTGGTTTGATCGAGTAAGTAATAATAGAGTAAGAGAAATGTGTGGTAATGAAAAGAGTGTGGTTGAGAGAGCAGATGAGGGCGTTCTGAAATGGTTTGGTCACATGGAGAGAATGAGTGAGGAAAGATTGACAAAGAGGATATATGTGTCAGAGGTGGAGGGAATGAGGAGAAGTGGGAGACCAAATTGGAGGTGGGAAGATGGAGTGAAAAAGATTTTGAGTAATCGGGGCTTGAATATGCAGGAGGGTGAAAGGCGTGCAAGGAATAGAGTGAATTGGAACGAATTGGTATACCGGGGTGGACTTGCTGTCAATGGATTGAACCAGGGCATGTGAAGCGTCTGGGGTAAACCATGGAAAGTTTTGTGGGGTCTGGATATGGAAAGGGAGCTGTGGTTTCGGTGTCTAGAGACTTGGTGTTATATATATATATTTTTTTTTATTATACTTTGTCGCTGTCTCCCGCGTTTGCGAGGTAGCGCAAGGAAACAGACGAAAGAAATGGCCCAACCCCCCCCCATACACATGCATATACATACGTCCACGCACGCAAATATACATACCTACACAGTTTTCCATGGTTTACCCCAGACGCTTCACATGCCTTGCTTCAATCCACTGACAGCACGTCAACCCCGGTATACCACATCGCTCCAATTCACTCTATTCCTTGCCCTCCTTTCACCCTCCTGCATGTTCAGGCCCCGATCACACAAAATCTTTTTCACTCCATCTTTCCACCTCCAATTTTGGTCTCCCTCTTCTCCTTGTTCCCTCCACCTCCTACACATGTATCCTCTTGGTCAATCTTTCCTCACTCATCCTCTCCATGTGCCCAAACCACTTCAAAACACCCTCTTCTGCTCTCTCAACCACGCTCTTTTTTTTTTTATTTCCACACATCTCTCTTACCCTTACATTACTCACTCGATCAAACCACCTCACACCACACATTGTCCTCAAACATCTCATTTCCAGCACATCCATCCTCCTGCGCACAACCCTATCCATAGCCCACGCCTTGCAACCATACAACATTGTTGGAACCACTATTCCTTCAAACATACCCATTTTTGCTTTCCGAGATAATGTTCTCGACTTCCACACATTCTTCAAGGCCCCCAGGATTTTCGCCCCCTCCCCCACCCTATGATCCACTTCCGCTTCCATGGTTCCATCCGCTGCCAGATCCACTCCCAGATATCTAAAACACTTCACTTCCTCCAGTTTTTTCTCCATTCAAACTCACCTCCCAATTGACTTGACCCTCAACCCTACTGTACCTAATAACCTTGCTCTTATTCACATTTACTCTTAACTTTCTTCTTCCACACACTTTTCCAAACTCAGTCACCAGCTTCTGCAGTTTCTCACATGAATCAGCCACCAGCGTTGTATCATCAGCGAACAACAACTGACTCACTTCCCAAGCTCTCTCATCCCCAACAGACTTCATACTTGCCCCTCTTTCCAAAACTCTTGCATTTACCTCCCTAACAACCCCATCCATAAACAAATTAAACAACCATGGAGACATCACACACCCCTGCCGCAAACCTACATTCACTGAGAACCAATCACTTTCCTCTCTTCCTACACGTACACATGCCTTACATCCTCGATAAAAACTTTTCACTGCTTCTAACAACTTTCCTCCCACACCATATATTCTTAATACCTTCCACAGAGCATCTCTATCAACTCTATCATATGCATTCTCCAGATCCATAAATGCTACATACAAATCCATTTGCTTTTCTAAGTATTTCTCACATACATTCTTCAAAGCAAACACCTGATCCACACATCCTCTACCACTTCTGAAACCACACTGCTCTTCCGCAATCTGATGCTCTGCACATGCCTTCACCCTCTCAATCAATACCCTCCCATATAATTTACCAGGAATACTCAACAAACTTATACCTCTGTAATTTGAGCACTCACTCTTATCCCCTTTGCCTTTGTACAATGGCACTATGCACGCATTCCGCCAATCCTCAGGCACCTCACCATGAGTCATACATACATTAAATAACCTTACCAACCAGTCAACAATACAGTCACCCCCTTTTTTAATAAATTCCACCGCAATACCATCCAAACCTGCTGCCTTGCCGGCTTTCATCTTCCGCAAAGCTTTCACTACCTCTTCTCTGTTTACCAAATCATTTTCCCTAACCCTCTCACTTTGCACACTACCTCGACCAAAACACCCTATATCTGCCACTCTATCATCAAACACATTCAACAAACCTTCAAAATACTCATTCCATCTCCTTCTCACATCACCACTACATGTTATCACCTCCCCATTTGCGCCCTTCACTGAAGTTCCCATTTGCTCCCTTGTCTTACGCACTTTATTTACCTCCTTCCAGAACATCTTTTTATTCTCCCTAAAATTTAATGATACTCTCTCACCCCATCTCTCATTCGCCCTTTTTTTCACCTCTTGCACCTTTCTCTTGACCTCCTGTCTATTTCTTTTATACATCTCCCACTCAATTGCATTTTTTCCCTGCAAAAATCGTCCAAAAGCCTCTCTCTTCTCTTTCACTAATACTCTTACTTCTTCATCCCACCACTCACTACCCTTTCTAATCAACCCACCTCCCACTCTTCTCATGCCACAAGCATCTTTTGCGCAATCCATCACTGATTCCCTAAATACCTCCCATTCCTCCCCCACTCCCCTTACTTCCATTGTTCTCACCTTTTTCCATTCTGTACTCAGTCATTCCTGGTACTTCCTCACACAGGTCTCCTTCTCAAGCTCACTTACTCTCACCACCCTCTTCACCCCAACATTCACTCTTCTTTTCTGAAAACCCATACAAATCTTCACCTTAGCCTCCACAAGATAATGATCAGACATCCCTCCAGTTGCACCTCTCAGCACATTAACATCCAAAAGTCTGTCTTTCGCACGCCTGTCAATTAACACGTAATCCAATAACGCTCTCTGGCCATCTCTCCTACTTACATAAGTATACTTATGTATATCTCGCTTTTTAAACCAGGTATTCCCAATCATCAGTCCTTTTTCAGCACATAAATCTACAAGCTCTTCACCATTTCCATTTACAACACTGAACACCCCATGTATACCAATTATTCCCTCAACTGCCACATTACTCACCTTTGCATTCAAATCACCCATCACTATGACCCGGTCTCGTGCATCAAAACCACTAACACACTCATTCAGCTGCTCCCAAAACACTTGCCTCTCTTGATCTTTCTTCTCATGCCCAGGTGCATATGCACCAATAATCACCCACCTCTCTCCATCAACTTTCAGTTTTACCCATATTAATCGAGAATTTACTTTCTTACACTCTATCACATACTCCCACAACTCCTGTTTCAGGAGTATTGCTACTCCTTCCCTTGCTCTTGTCCTCTCACTAACCCCTGACTTTACTCCCCAGACATTCCCAAACCACTCTTCCCCTTTACCCTTGAGCTTCGTTTCACTCAGAGCCAAAACATCCAGGTTCCTTTCCTCAAACATACTACCTATCTCTCCTTTTTTCACATCTTGGTTACATCCACACACATTTAGGCACCCCACTCTGAGCCTTCGAGGAGGATGAGCACTCCCCGCGTGACTCCTTCTTCTGTTTCCCATTTTAGAAAGTTAATACAAGGAGGGGAGGATTTCTGGCCCCCCGCTCCCGTCCCCTCTAGTCGCTTTCTACGACACGCGAGGAATACGTGGGAAGTATTCTTTCACCCCTATCCCCAGGGATAATATACATATATATATACATATACACATACACACACATACACATACATACGCACATATACACACACACACACACAGACATATATATACGTATGAGAAATGTAAGAAACAATTTAGAAAACTGAAACTTCTAGCTTGAAATGAATGAAAAAAAAAGAATGTCACATATATATATATATATATATATATATATATATATATATATATATATATATATATATATATATATATATATATATATATATATATATATATATATATATATATATATATATATATATATATATATATATATATATATTATCCCTGGGGATAGGGGATTAAGAATACTTCCCACGTATTCCCTGCGTGTCGTAGAAGGCGACTAAAAGGGGAGGGAGCGGGGGGCTGGAAATCCTCCCCTCTTGTTTTTTTTTTTTAATTTTCCAAAAGAAGGAACAGAGAATTGGGCCAGGTGAGGGTATTCCCTCAAAGGCCCAGTCCTCTGTTCTTAATGCTACCTCGCTAACGCGGGAAATGGCGAATAGTTTAAAAGAAAAGAAAAGATATATATATATATATATATATATATATATACATATATAAGGCATTGTGGTAATGTGTATATATTTCAACTACCACGTAATGTACATATGATATCTGACTTAAACTGTTTACTACTATACCACGAGAATCGAACCTCGGATCATCTTTGTGAAAGCCAGGTAGCCTAAACCCCAGGGAACAATGATCTTAAAACAGCATCTCACCTGCAACCACTTACGGATTCACGGATTTTGCTGATGCACCTAACATACTTTAGGTAGTGGTAATATTCCCGCTCACGCTCTGTACAAGGGAGGAAGGCTGGTGGCTATGGCTCGATTAGGCTCGATTCTAGGAATATAGTGATAGATTGTTTGCACCAAAAACTATGTGTACATTACATGGTTGAGTATATTCACATTGCTGCAGCGCCGTAGAAGCCGACTAAAATGCCTTCCTTCCCAAGAAACATCACAAATTTTTGTGGATCCGTCGCCCTCGACGTGATTCACTTCCTTGGAGAGGACACTGTTTGCTATGTAAGTAGTCTCTCTACTGATGGACCTCTTGTCCCCAAGGAACATACCATTTTTAAGGAACTATGTGAGGCATTTGAGAAGCTTCACGGGTGTGAATGGACCTCTGCTTCTGAAGGGGCATACCACTCCAGATGGGACGCCTTGGGTTATTGGAAAAGTGTCATGTGTCTGAATGAACCTCCAGCTCCCGAAGGGACACGTCACCCCTGAGGGATCCTATATGTTTTCCAAGAAGCCCTGAATAGCTTCCTCTCTCTCTACCTATCAAGGGGGCAAGACGCTGCGAGACTTTGCGTGTTTTCCGAAGACCGTCTCAGTTATGAATTACTCTTTTTTGCTCTAGAGAGTTACCCTACTCTGAAGGGTCTGTAAGTAAGGTGCATGAAACATAAACTTTCTTAAACCTTACTTTAGAAGAGACTGCATGTTCAGAGAGTAATAAAATGTCTCTGTGGGGGAAGACGTTTTGAAAACTATATGTGTTGCTCATCATAGCAGATCTTATGTTCATGAAATAACACACCACACCCAAAGTAATCTAGTGTTTTGGCGTACGGTCTTTGTTCAGAGGGAACGTTAATGTTACAATGGGACACGACACTTTTGAAGAGTCGGAGAGAAATGTGACGTTTCAGTTAACACGTCATTACTGTGGTGAATCATGCTCTATGACATTAAAAAATTGAATGTCCTCAGAGACACCTCGGACTCGGTGTATTGAGACACACGTCAAGGTCCAGAACTTTACACTCTTTTAGGGACGCATCGTTACCACTGAAAAGAGCGCTTGCTCTCACGAAAACTTGACAGTCACTTGTCATTGAAATCTTGTTCTTGAAGATTTATCATGTATCTCAATGGATTAGTCACTCCTGTATTGAGTGCGTGTATTTAAGACAATTGTGGTAAATCGGTCCTGCTCTTCAGGGAATCTTGAAGCTTTTTCAGGACCACGTAATACTTGAAAGTATTACGTCACCTGAGAAATTTTACTGTTATACGTGGACCCCTCATCCTTGAAGGGGTACGGAAATTGTAATAAGGATGATTATTCATAAGCTGAAAAAAAGAGTTGCATTGCATCGGGTTGTCCAGTCTTTCAATCTTGTATATAATTATGCATCATATCTGTTTATGCAAACATACATACAGACGCGTAAAACACACGCGCAAAACACACACACACACACACACACACACACACACACACACACACACACACACATCCAGACATCCAGGCATAAGCTAGTGTGCGTGTGCATACATAAATAGCCTATACAATTTTACTAATGCTCGCCCGAGAGTCGAACGCAGGCCATCCAAAACAGCAGGTAGACAGGGTAACGCCTGCTGTCCGCCCGTTGTTCTTGGTAACCCGGGTTCGATTCTCGGGTGCGCAATATTAAAACTGTTTAGACTGATTTACAATTGAACATTACATGACTAATACAATAAAGATATGGTACATATATATAGCGTTAAAAGACGGGGCAAAACGAGGGTAAAACTCTCTCAGCAACACACAAATAGTGGTAACAAATAGTGACCACAGACTCACATAAACGGGCCTCCTTGGTATATTGATCAGTGTTATTGATCATGAGTCAGCAAGGCCCATCCAGGGGTCGGACCCGCATGGGTTCGAATCCTTGGTGTGGCAGTCGCCCTACACCTAACCCAGGTTGTTCTTATATTTGTTTTTACTATCTCTGAGTGGTACTGGTTGATTGTGGTGACGTACGGCAATCCGTGGTGGAGGGCGTCGGAGGGTAGGAAGTCTCGGTGACGGGAATATGTTAGCAGTTTACTGCCAAACTTTCGTGTGAACTGCCGGTGTTGGTCGGAGAGGGTGGAGGGGTTCAGAAAGATGAGGGTCTCTTAGTAGGTGGTGTAAGATGGGCTCAGGATGATTCTGCATGCTCTTTTCTGCACTCTTTCCAGCTCTCCCACCCTGAGTCTGTTATTAAGAAAGACCAGGCTAGGGAGACGTAGGTGAGCTTAGGTAGGATGAAGATGTTACAGACATTCCTGAACTCAAATGGCGGAACGTGTGGTGATTTAAGACGATGGAGTAGGTAGAAACGGTATATGAAAAATTTGATGATAGAGTTGACATGACTCCTCCAGTTTCAGCCATCATCTATAGTGATGCCAAGAAGTTTGAAGCCTCTATACTACCAGGAGGAAGTCAAAGCCTAGTGTAATGTCAAGGGGCAGATGTTGTCTGTTGAGTGTTGACAGCTGAGTGTGCATTACAGTCTTTTTGTGTTGTTGGCTGTAATCCACTCCTGAAGGTTACTGATTATGTCCTGAAGGGCACTAAGTCAGGAGAGCTGTTGCTAATAGTGATGCCAAACGTGGAGTCGCGTGTGTGGGTGGGTGTGTGTATGTGTGTGCGTGTGTGTGTGTGTGTGTGTGTGTGTGGTGTGTGTGTGTGTGTACAACTGAGCAAGCATCTACATACGTGTTCTCTGAAATTGCCCGAAAAATTTGACGGAGATGGAAGACATTACTTTGCTCGGTAAAGAAGCCAACGTGAAATTTCTTTTTAAGCTTGTTCAGTAACATATTCTCTCTCTCTCTCTCTCTTTCTCTCTCTCTCTCTCTCTCTCTCTCTCTCTCTCTCTCTCTCTCTCTCTCTCTCTCTCTCTCTCTCTCTCTCTCTCTCTCTCTCTCTCTCTCTCTCTCTCTCCCAGTGATGCGAGGATAGACAGGGCATCACTAGGACCTCATTGTCACGTGTTCCGTGATACTATGTACACATCCTGGCACATTACTATGACCACTTGGATCTGGAAAGAAAAAAGGAGAGTAAGATAGTGTGTGAGAGAGAGAGAGAGAGAGAGAGAGAGAGAGAGAGAGAGAGAGAGAGAGAGAGAGAGAGAGAGAGAGAGAGAGAGAGAGAGAGAGAGAGAGAGAGAGAGAGAGAGAGAGATTACCAGTAGCGTTATGGTTATATATCCCAACTCATTATGGATTATCCTGGGTAAGTGTGGGTTGACTAGGCCTCAGGAACCTTGCCTCTCTGGGACAGTATGGGTCAGCCTTGGCCAGCATGGGTTGACTGGGTCTCAGGCACATTGCTTCTCTGAGAGAGTTTGTCTTGCAAAGATTCCCCTTGACTTTTCATCCGCTAACCTTCCCCTACCCGTTGGTTTGTCGTTTTCTCCCCCACTCTGACCTTATGTGACCTTTCATACACCCCTCCTGTGGCCCGTCATCTTGTCATTCAACTCCCCTCCCCTTTTTCGGTGGTTAGTCTTTCCTAACTCAGCTTGACCTTATATGACCTTTCAATTCCTCCCACTTCCAGTGTTTTGTCATCTAGTTATCCTGTTTGACCTTATGTGACCCTCAAATATTCAGGCTTCCCAGGGTACTGTCAGTTCGTCACCCAGTCTGACATTCTGTGACTTTTCCTAACCCTCGAGCTGAAAACTATTTCGTCATTCGGCTGGATCTTATCTGATCAGTTATTCTCCTTTCATGTTGATGGATCTTATCTTATCATTCATCTTCCTTTGATCTTGACGGATTTTATCATCTACTCTCCTGTCTTGACGATTTTATCTTTGTCAATAAAGTTTATGACAGGTTTAACAAGACATCGACAGTGACCACGAACATTATCCGTGAAGTACGTCAACATGCAATTCTGTCACAGGTGTAAGAGAGCAAATCTCTGAGGATAACAAGCGAAGATCCCAGGTGTTGAGTCAGGTCCTGATGACAGCTGGGGTCGAGGGTAGACATCAGGTCAAGAAAGGAAATTTCCGGCTTCCCGATGCCCCACCAGTAGGACTGGAGGAGCCACTGGTCGACTCACAGTTTCGCGAGTGAAGATAGACACCACATTTCCAGCCGAGCACAAGAAAAATATCAGTATAAAGATGAAAGACTTTTGCTTACATGTGCATGTGGGCACCTGAACATGCTGAACATGACTGTTGCTCATAGTAGATGAAGAACAATGATGCAGCATCAGAATAGCTTTACATAAGGATCCTAATGAAAGACATTTCTTTGAATGTAGTCACTGTTCTTTGCAGAACAAGGTGTGTTTAAGACAACTTACAATAGTCTCCTATACGAGGCATAGTACAGGAATATCACTCTCCCGTGAAAATATTAAAGTAACTGTGATTCCATGGACATTATCA
This sequence comes from Panulirus ornatus, assembly GCF_036320965.1. Lineage (NCBI taxonomy): Eukaryota > Metazoa > Arthropoda > Malacostraca > Decapoda > Palinuridae > Panulirus > Panulirus ornatus. The sequence goes on from NC_092236.1 coordinate 24,848,088, forward strand.
GGCTTACATCCTGTGTTGTCTGTATCGGTTGAACCACTCGAGGTATTGAACATTCTTAGTTAGCTTCATGAAACCTGTGAGCAGTGATGGAGTTGGCTGTTATGATCTCAGCATACACTCAGGAGAGGGACGAGGGAGAAAGGAAAAACCGTTGAGTAGCTACGTATGAACAACGAAACTGACGTCTGTATCAACCTGTATATATATATATATATATATCAAGCGTCCGCTTGACGACATACCACTTTTGACTATATCCAGTGTGAAATGAAATCACCTCCCGTCGCGCCAGAAACCATCTCGTGGGAAGCAAATGTCGTTCATGTAATAGACAACTAATAAACTGAAATATCTCACGACTTCTACTGTAACAATGGATGGGCGATTATTTCAAACCTTCAACTGCAAATCGATGCACGCGCTAAGTAGCTGTGAACATAACCACATTAAATATTGCGGCTCAGGCACTGGGTACACGCTCACTGTACCCCGCTCTCACACCGCCCATTCCTACCTCAGCTGGTAATCACTGCAGTAGACACGGAATTAATCATCATATTAACACATGACGTCAAAGCTTCAGTAAAGAGTTATCATTACAGAGAAATAAGATTAAAAGTCAGTCCTTCAATGTTTTCGATAAATATTCAGATGTAATTTCCCTTTCCTCCCCGGACAAATTCCCCTCCCAATCTTTATTCCAACGAGGAGAGTCGCCCTCGGCACGAAGTGAAATCCCCAAACGAAGGGAAAAAATTCACGTAGTTTGAGTAGGATGAGTAGGTGTAGATATGGACGAACTTTAGTGCTTCATTTGTTTCATGTTAGGCTCAGTTATATTAGCTCAGTTGAGGAAAGAAGTGTGATAAGTTATGGTATATATACACAAAAAAAGAGTTAGATGTCTATATGTTCGTTCATGATAGTTTAGATGTTAGAAAAACAAATCGGAATATTGTTGAGTCATCAAGCCTGAGGGAGTTTTGCTTTTCCGAAGAAATTTTGGAAGGAAGCACCGAGATGTTTTCGTGAAGAGAGAGATTTGCCCAGAGGATAATATATATGCCTTTCATGTAAAAGACAGGAAAGAATAAGAACCACCTAAAATTACTTTACAATATGATATAGAAATAATCTGAACGTAGTCTGTTAAAAGTAAGTTTTTTGTTTACATATATATATATATATATATATATATATATATATATATATATATATATATATATATATATATATATATATATATATATATATATATATATATATATATGTATATATATATATATATATATATATATATATATTTTTTTTTTTTTTTTTTTCTTTTTTTTTTTTTTTTTTGCTTTGTCGCTGTCTCCCGCGTTTGCGAGGTAGCGCAAGGAAACGGACGAAAGAAATGGCCCAACCCACCCCCATACACATGCCTTGATTCAATCCACTGACAGCACGTCAACCCCGGTATACCACATCGCTCCAATTCACTCTATTCTTTGCCCTCCTTTCACCCTCCTGCATGTTCAGGCCCCGATCACACAAAATCCTTTTCACTCCATATTTCCACCTCCAATTTGGTCTCCCTCTTCTCCTCGTTCCCTCCACCTCCGACACATATATCCTCTTGGTCAATCTTTCCTCACTCATTCTCTCCATGTGAACAAACCATTTCAAAACACCCTCTTCTGCTCTCTCAACCACACATCTCTCTTACCCTTACGTTACTTACTCGATCAAACCACCTCACACCACACATTGTCCTCAAACATCTCATTTCCAGCACATCCATCCTCCTGCGCACAACTCTATCCATAGTCCACGCCTCGCAACCATACAACATTTTTGGAACCACTATTCCTTCAAACATACCCATTTTTGCTTTCCGAGATAATGTTCTCGACATCCACACATTCTTCAAGGCTCCCAGAATTTTCGCCCCCTCCCCCACCCTATGATCACTTCCGCTTCCATGGTTCCATCCGCTGCCAGATCATATGCCAGATATCTAAAACACTTCACTTCCTCCAGTTTTTCTCCATTCAAACTCACCTCCCAATTGAATTTACCCTCAACCCTACTGTACCTAATAACCTTGCTCTTATTCACATTTACTCTTAACTTTCTTCTTTCACACACTTTACCAAACTCAGTCACCAGCTTCTGCAGTTTCTCATATGAATCAGCCACCAGCGCTGTATCATCAGCGAACAACAACTGACTCACTTCCCAAGCTCTCTCATCCCCAACAGACTTCATACTTGCCCCTCTTTCCAGGACTCTTGCATTTACCTCCCTAACAACCCCATCCATAAACAAATTAAACAACCATGGAGACATCACACACCCCTGGCGCAAACCTACATTCACTGAGAACCAATCACTTTCCTCTCTTCCTACACGTACACATGCCTTACATCCTCGATAAAAACTTTTCACTGCTTCTAACAACTTGCCTCCCACACCATATATTCTTAATACCTTCCACAGAGCATCTCTATCAACTCTATCATATGCCTTCTCCAGATCCATAAATGCTACATACAAATCCATTTGCTTTTCTAAGTATTTCTCACATACATTCTTCAAAGCAAACACCTGATCCACACATCCTCCACCACTTCTGAAACCACACTGCTCTTCCCCAATCTGATGCTCTGTACATGCCTTCACCCTCTCAATCAATACCCTCCCATATAATTTACCAGGAATACTCAACAAACTTATACCTCTGTAATTTGAGCACTCACTCTTATCCCCTTTGCCTTTGTACAATGGCACTATGCACGCATTCCGCCAATCCTCAGGCACCTCACCATGAGTCATACATACATTAAATAACCTTACCAACCAGTCAACAATACAGTCACCCCCTTTTTTAATAAATTCCACTGCAATCCCATCCAAACCTGCTGCCTTGCCGGCTTTCATCTTCCGCAAAGCTTTTACTACCTCTTCTCTGTTTACCAAATCATTTTCCCTAACCCTCTCACTTTGCACACCACCTCGACCAAAACACCCTATATCTGCCACTCTATCATCAAACACATTCAAAAAACCTTCAAAATACTCACTCCATCTCCTTCTCACATCACCACTACTTGTTATCACCTCCCCATTTGCGCCCTTCACTGAAGTTCCCATTTGCTCCCTTGTCTTACGCACTTTATTTACCTCCTTCCAGAATATCTTTTTATTCTCCCTAAAATTTAATGATACTCTCTCACCCCAACTCTCATTTGCCCTCTTTTTCACCTCCTACACCTTTCTCTTGAACTCCTGCCTCTTTCTTTTATACATCTCCCACTCAATTGCATTTTTTCCCTGCAAAAATCGTCCAAATGCCTCTCTCTTCTCTTTCACTAATAATCTTACTTCTTCATCCCACCACTCACTACCCTTTCTAATTAACCCACCTCCCACTCTTCTCATGCCACAAGCATCTTTTGCGCAATCCATCACTGATTCCCTAAATACATCCCATTCCTCCCCCACTCCCCTTACTTCCATTGTTCTCACCTTTTTCCATTCTGTACTCATTCTCTCCTGGTACTTCCTCACAAGTCTCCTTCCCAAGCTCACTTACTCTCACCACCCTCTTCACCCCAACATTCACTCTTCTTTTCTGAAAACCCATACAAATCTTCACCTTAACTTCCACAAGATAATGATCAGACATCCCTCCAGTTGCACCTCGCAGCACATTAACATCCAAAAGTCTCTCTTTCGCGCGCCTGTCAATTAACACGTAATCCAATAACGCTCTCTGGCCATCTCTCCTACTTACATACGTAAACTTATGTATATCTCGCTTTTTAAACCAGGTATTCCCAATCACTAGTCCTTTTTCAGCACAAGCTCTTCACCATTTCCATTTACAACACTGAACACCCCATGTATACCAATTATTCCCTCAACTGTCACATTACTCACCTTTGCATTCAAATCACCCTTCACTATAACCCGGTCTCGTGCATCAAAACCACTAACACACGCATTCAGCTGCTCCCAAAACACTTGCCTCTCATGATCTTTCTTCTCATGCCCAGGTGCATATGCACCAATAATCACCCATCTCTCTCCATCAACTTTCAGTTTTACCCATATTAATCGAGAATTTACTTTCTTACATTCTATCACATACTCCCACCACTCCTGTTTCAGGAGTACTGCTACGCCTTCCCTTGCTCTTGTCCTCTCACTAACCCCTGGACTTTTATCCCAAGACATTCCCAAACCACTCTTCCCCTTACCCTTGTGCTTCGTGTCACTCCAGAGCCAAAAACATCCAGGTTTCCTTTCCTCAATCATGATACTAACCTCATTTTTTTTAACATCTTGGTTACATTCCACATCATTTAGACACCCAGTCTGATCCTTCGAGGAGGATGAAGCCTCCCCGCGTGACTCCTTCTTCTGTCTCCCATTTTACAAAGTTAAAAAAATACAAGGAGGGGAGGATTTCTGTGGCCCCCCGCTCCGTCCTGTAGTCGCCTTCTACGACACGGAGGAATGCGTGGGAAGTATTCTTTCACCCCTATCCCCAGGGATAATATATATATATATATATATATATATATATTATATTCATTTATATATATCTATATATATATGATATATATATCTATATATATATATATGTATATATATGGAAATGAGGGGCATGTATGAAGTTCTGTTGGGGAATGAGAGAGCTTGGGGGAAGTGATGTCAGTTGTTGTTCGCTGATGATACAGCGCTGGTGGCTGATTCATGTGAGAAACTGCAGAAGCTGGTGACTGAGTTTGGTAAAGTGTGTGGAAGAAGAAAGTTAAGAGTAAATGTGAATAAGAGCAAGGTTATTAGGTACAGTAGGGTTGAGGGTCAAGTCAATTGGGAGGTGAGTTTGAATGGAGAAAAACTGGAGGAAGTGAAGTGTTTTAGATATCTGGGAGTGGATCTGGCAGCGGATGGAACCATGGAAGCGGAAGTGGATCATAGGGTGAGGGGAGGGGGCGAAAATCCTGGGGGCCTTGAAGAATGTGTGGAAGTCGAGAACATTATCTCGGAAAGCAAAAATGGGTATGTTTGAAGGAATAGTGGTTCCAACAATGTTGTATGGTTGCGAGGCGTGGGCTATGGATAGAGTTGTGCGCAGGAGGATGGATGTGCTGGAAATGAGATGTTTGAGGACAATGTGTGGTGTGAGGTGGTTTGATCGAGTGAGTAACGTAAGGGTAAGAGAGATGTGTGGAAATAAAAAGAGCGTGGTTGAGAGAGCAGAAGAGGGTGTTTTGAAGTGGTTTCGGGCACATGGAGAGAATGAGTGAGGAAAGATTGACCAAGAGGATATATGTGTCGGAGGTGGAGGGAACGAGGAGAA
>NC_092236.1:24855940-24858440 GCF_036320965.1 Panulirus ornatus
CTCATTTCCAGCACATCCATCCTCCTGCGCACAACTCTATCCATAGCCCACGCCTCGCAACCATACAACATTGTTGGAACCACTATTCCTTCAAACATACCCATTTTTGCTTTCCGAGATAATGTTCTCGACTTCCACACATTCTTCAAGGCTCCCAGAATTTTCGCCCCCTCCCCCACCCTATGATCCACTTCCGCTTCCATGGTTCCATCCGCTGCCAGATCCACTCCCAGATATCTAAAACACTTCACTTCCTCCAGTTTTTCTCCATTCAAACTCACCTCCCAATTGACTTGACCCTCAACCCTACTGTACCTAATAACCTTGCTCTTATTCACATTTACTCTTAACTTTCTTCTTTCACACACTTTACCAAACTCAGTCACCAGCTTCTGCAGTTTCTCACATGAATCAGCCACCAGCGCTGTATCATCAGCGAACAACAACTGACTCACTTCCCAAGCTCTCTCATCCCCAACAGACTTCATACTTGCCCCTCTTTCCAGAACTCTTGCATTTACCTCCCTAACAACCCCATCCATAAACAAATTAAACAACCATGGAGACATCACACACCCCTGCCGCAAACCTACATTCACTGAGAACCAATCACTTTCCTCTCTTCCTACACGTACACATGCCTTACATCCTCGATAAAAACTTTTCACTGCTTCTAACAACTTGCCTCCCACACCATATATTCTTAATACCTTCCACAGAGCATCTCTATCAACTCTATCATATGCCTTCTCCAGATCCATAAATGCTACATACAAATCCATTTGCTTTTCTAAGTATTTCTCACATACATTCTTCAAAGCAAACACCTGATCCACACATCCTCTACCACTTCTGAAACCACACTGCTCTTCCCCAATCTGATGCTCTGTACATGCCTTCACCCTCTCAATCAATACCCTCCCATATAATTTACCAGGAATACTCAACAAACTTATACCTCTGTAATTTGAGCACTCACTCTTATCCCCTTTGCCTTTGTACAATGGCACTATGCACGCATTCCGCCAATCCTCAGGCACCTCACCATGAGTCATACATACATTAAATAACCTTACCAACCAGTCAACAATACAGTCACCCCCTTTTTTAATAAATTCCACTGCAATACCATCCAAACCTGCTGCCTTGCCGGCTTTCATCTTCCGCAAAGCTTTTACTACCTCTTCTCTGTTTACCAAATCATTTTCCCTAACCCTCTCACTTTGCACACCACCTCGACCAAAACACCCTATATCTGCCACTCTATCATCAAACACATTCAACAAACCTTCAAAATACTCACTCCATCTCCTTCTCACATCACCACTACTTGTTATCACCTCCCCATTTGCGCCCTTCACTGAAGTTCCCATTTGCTCCCTTGTCTTACGCACTTTATTTACCTCCTTCCAGAACATCTTTTTATTCTCCCTAAAATTTAATGATACTCTCTCACCCCAACTCTCATTTGCCCTCTTTTTCACCTCTTGCACCTTTCTCTTGACCTCCTGTCTCTTTCTTTTATACATCTCCCACTCAATTGCATTTTTTCCCTGCAAAAATCGTCCAAATGCCTCTCTCTTCTCTTTCACTAATAATCTTACTTCTTCATCCCACCACTCACTACCCTTTCTAATCAACCCACCTCCCACTCTTCTCATGCCACAAGCATCTTTTGCGCAATCCATCACTGATTCCCTAAATACATCCCATTCCTCCCCCACTCCCCTTACTTCCATTGTTCTCACCTTTTTCCATTCTGTACTCAGTCTCTCCTGGTACTTCCTCACACAAGTCTCCTTCCCAAGCTCACTTACTCTCACCACCCTCTTCACCCCAACATTCACTCTTCTTTTCTGAAAACCCATACAAATCTTCACCTTAGCCTCCACAAGATAATGATCAGACATCCCTCCAGTTGCACCTCTCAGCACATTAACATCCAAAAGTCTCTCTTTCGCGCGCCTGTCAATTAACACGTAATCCAATAACGCTCTCTGGCCATCTCTCCTACTTACATACGTAAACTTATGTATATCTCGCTTTTTAAACCAGGTATTCCCAATCACTCAGTCCTTTTTCAGCACATAAATCTACAAGCTCTTCACCATTTCCATTTACAACACTGAACACCCCATGTATACCAATTATTCCCTCAACTGCCACATTACTCACCTTTGCATTCAAATCACCCATCACTATAACCCGGTCTCGTGCATCAAAACCACTAACACACTCATTCAGCTGCTCCCAAAACACTTGCCTCTCATGATCTTTCTTCTCATGCCCAGGTGCATATGCACCAATAATCACCCATCTCTCTCCATCAACTTTCAGTTTTACCCATATTAATCGAGAATTTACTTTCTTACATTCTATCACATACTCCCACAACTCCTGTTTCAGGAGTACTGCTACTCCTTCCCTTGCTCTTGTCCTCTCACTAACCCCTGACTTTACTCCCAAGACATTCCCAAACCACTCTTCCCCTTTACCCTTG
>NC_092236.1:24860940-24893440 GCF_036320965.1 Panulirus ornatus
CGGGAGCGGGGGGCCGGAAATCCTCCCCTCCTTGTATTAACTTTCTATAATGGGAAACAGAAGAAGGAGTCACGCGGGGAGTGATCATCCTCCTCGAAGGCTCAGAGTGGGGTGCCTAAATGTGTGTGGATGTAACCAAGATGTGAAAAAAGGAGAGATAGGTAGTATGTTTGAGGAAAGGAACCTGGATGTTTTGGCTCTGAGTGAAACGAAGCTCAAGGGTAAAGGGGAAGAGTGGTTTGGAAATATATATATATATATATATATATATATATATATATATATATATATATATATATATATATATATATATATATATAATATATATATATATATATATATATATATATATATATATATATATATATATATATATATATATATATATATATATATATATATATATATATATATATATATATATATATATATATATATATATATATATATATATATATATATATATATATATATATATATATATATATATATATATATATATATATATATATATATATATATATATATATATATATATATATATATATATATATATATATATATATATATATATATATATATATATATATATATATAAGGGAGCACATGGGAACTTCAGTGAAGGGGCTAAATGGGGAGGTGATAACAAGTAGTGGTAATGTGAGAAGGAGATGGAGTGAGTATTTTGAAGTTTTTTTGAATGTGTTTGATGATAGAGTGGCAGATATAGGGTGTTTTGGTCGAGGTGGTGTGCAAAGTGAGAGGGTTAGGGAAATTGATTTGGTAAATAGAGAAGAGGTAGTAAAAGCTTTACGGAAGATGAAAGCCGGCAAGGCAGCAGGTTTGGATGGTATTGCTGTGGAATTTATTAAAAAAGGGGGTGACTGTATTGTTCACTGGTTGGTAAGGTTATTTAATGTTTATATGATTCATTGTGAGGTGCCTGAGGATTGGCGGAATGCGTGCATAGTGCCATTGTACAAAGGCAAAGGGGATAAGAGTGAGTGCTCAAATTACAGAGTTATAAGTTTGTTGAGTATTCCTGGTAAATTATTACGGAGGGTATTGATTGAAAGTGTGAAGGCATGTACAGAGCATCAGATTGGGGAAGAGCAGTGTGGTTTCAGAAGTGGTAGAGGATGTGTGGATCAGGTGTTTGCTTTGAAGAATGTATGTGAGAAATACTTAGAAAAACAAATGGATTTGTATATAGAATTCATGGATCTGGAGAATGCATATGATGGAGTTGATAGAGATGCTCTGTGGAAGGTTTTAAGAATATATGGTGTTGGAGGCAAGTTGTTAGTAGCAGTGAAAAATTTTTATCGAGGATGTAAGGCATGTGTACTTGTAGGAAGAGACGAAAGTGATTGGTTCTCAGTGAATGTAGGTTTGCGGCAGGGGTGTGTGATGTCTCCATGGTTGTTTAATTTGTTTATGGATGGGGTTTTTAGGGAGGTGAATGCAAGAGTTTTGGAAAGAGGGGCAAGTATGCAGTCTGTTTTGGATGAGAGAACTTGGGAAGTGAGTCAGTTGTTGTTCGCTGATGATACAGCTCTGGGGGCTGATTCATGTAAGAAACTGCAGAAGCTGGTGACTGAGTTTGGGAAAGTGTGTGAAAAAATAAGAGCAAGGTTATTAGGTACAGTAAGGTTGAGGGTCATGTCAGTTGGGAGGTAAGTTTGAATGGAGAAAAACTGGAGGAAGTAAAGCGTTTTAGATATCTGGGAGTGGATCTGGCAGTGGATGGAACCATGGAAGCGGAAGTGAATCATAGGGTGGGGGAGGGGGCGAAAATTCTGGGAGCCTTAGAGAATGTTTTGAAGTCGAGAACATCATCTCGGAGAGCGAAAATGGGTATGTTTGAAGGAATAGTGGTTCCAGCAATGTTGTATGGTTGCGAGGCGTGGGCTATGGATAGAGTTGTGCGCAGGAAGGAGGATGTGCTGGAAATGAGATGTTTCAGAACAATATGTGGTGTGAGGTTGTTTGATCGAGTAAGTAAGGGTAAGAGAGATGTGTGGAAATAAAAAGAGTGGGGTTGAGAGAGCAGAGGAGGGTGTTTTGAAATGGTTTGGTCACATGGAGAGAATGAGTGAAGAAAGGTTGACCAACAGGATATATGTGTCAGAGGTGGAGGGAACGAGGAGAATTGGGAGACCAAATTGGAGGTGGAAAGATGGAGTGAAAAAGATTTTGAGTGATCGGGGCCTGAACATGCAGGAGGGTGAAAGGCGTGCAAGGAATAGAGTGAATTGGAACGATGTGGTATACCGGGGTGGACGTGCTGTCAATGGATTCAGCCAGGGCATGTGGAGCGTTTGGGGTAAACCATAGAAAGTTGTGTAGGGCCTGGGTGTTGAAAGGGAGCTGTGGTTTCGGTGCATTATTACATGACAGCTAGAGACTGAGCGTGAAGGAATGGGTCCTTTGGTGTCTTTCCCTAGCGCTACCTCGCACACATGAGGGGGGAAGGGAGTTGTTATTCCATGTGTGGCGAAGTGACGATGGGAGCAAATAAGGGCAGACAATATGAATTATGTACATGTGTATATATGTATATGTCTGTGTGTGTATATATATGTGTACATTGAGATGTATAGGTATGTATATTTGCGTGTGTGGACGTGTATATATATACATGTGTATGTGGGCGGGTTGGGCCATTCTTTCGTCTGTTTCCTTGCGCTACCTCCCTAACGCGGGAGACAGCGTCAAAGCAAAATATATATATATATATATATATATATATATATATATATATATATAGATATATATATATATATATATATTAGTTATTTCTGAACAGACGCACATAGCCAGCTGATAGCGTTTTACCGAACCTAACTGTACAACGCGGAGGTATATGAATACGAATAAAGTGCATATGAACTTGCACCTTCATAGAACATACAAACCTCCAACAGCCAGGATCGATCGGTTAGCATGCCTGCCTCTTGCACAGGGGTCCCGGGTTCGATCCTGGCTGTTGGAGGTTTGTATGTTCTATGAAGGTGCGCGTTCATATGCACTTTATTCGTATTCATATACCTCCGCGTTGTACAGTTAGGTTCGGTAAAACGCTATCAGCCGGCTATGTGCGTCTGTTCGGAAATAACCGGTATAGACCCCGTTGCTCACCATTGTGAGACGAAGGGTATTCGAGTACTTAGTATTTCGAATAGTTGTTTCCTATTATACAGTCCCATAGCCTAGCGGTTAGCATGCCTGCCTCTTGCACAGGGGTCCCGGGTTCGATCCTGGCTGTTGGAGGTTTGTATGTTCTATGAAGGTGCGCGTTCATATGCACTTTATTCGTATTCATATACCTCCGCGTTGTACAGTTAGGTTCGGTAAAACGCTATCAGCTGGCTATGTGCGTCTGTTCGGAAATATCCGGTACAGACCCCGTTGCTCACCATTGTGAGACGAAGGGTATTCGAGTACTTAGTATTTCGAATAGTTGTTTTATATATATATATATATATATATATATATATATATATATATATATATATATATATATATATCTATATATATATATATATATATATATATATATATATATATATAATCTAATTTGCTTTTTCATATATCTTTTGTGTGTTTGTGGTTTTAGTAAAAGATACTAATGTGACCCAATGCCTTGGTGTTCTTGTCTTACGGAACGATGACACGAACCTACTGAGTTGCTCGCCGTCATGTCCAAGTGCATGGAACGGGGGTTGGGAACGAGGCTACGACATGGTACAAGAAAACTCGGAATTTTCTTTGCTGTCTTAGGTGTCGTTTTTCAAATGAGCATAGAGAATACAGAAAACAATACTTTCTTTGATTTAGCAACTAAATGAATAGAATAAGGAATATTCATATAACGTATTTTGAAGTGGACATTTTCATTTTAATGGAGTCTTCTTAAATGTGCAAAGATGACAGCCTTTATACATTACGTATCATCTGACGTTATGATGTTACAGAGACATCTGGTGGACGTCCACGAACTGATTTTTTATCATTATCGTACAGCGAAGTGATGGTGACGTAACATACCGTTCATGCGAAGCCGAAGATTACGGTAATTGAACTATTTGTGCCGCTTGTTCCTCTGTGTGTGTATGTGCAGCCACTGATAAGGCAGTTTGTGCCCTATCTGCCAAATACGACGCTATACTGGTATATAGTGCCCTCGATGGTTCCCAAACGAAATACCTACAGAATTTGTAAATGAACTCAGGAAAAGATATGCAACATAACAGTGTAGGGGAGTATCGTCCCTCGTGCTAGATCACAAATATCTATGGAGATAGTATGGTGAAGTTCTACGTGGATAGATTACGGTTTTCATGAGTGTAAGATCAGTAGTGGTGACCAACAGGACCACGCTAGTGAAACATTTGTTAAAGCATCAAAGTTTGCCTCTCCACATAAAACAGCACTCCTGTCTCACTGAGCTAAAGCACATTCAGCTATATAAATGTATTCCCTTTTTTCCTCTCTGTATCATAAAAGTCGAAAACCATTAACAAACAACAAACTGACTCAATAGAACTGCTGGTAAGCCTTAGGCCTGACAGTGCATGGCGTTCGTTAACCTATATACGATGACAGAGATATCCTTTTTAGTATTAGATTTAGAAAAATGTTTTAGGCAGGCCAGCATTTCGAAACAAGGCTCGATTCATGGAGATAGAACTAGATCAGGGCCTGGCATAGGAATGGACTTTTTTTTTCCTTTATCGGTGATTGGACGATCTCGTGAGTGTTCTTCTGAGTAACCTTACCAGAGGCAGACAGTAATAATGCAGTCATTTTAAAGTGCGATAATATGTGACTGAATCACCGCCATATAGCAAAGGCACATAACTTATCTAAATGGATTTCTCCCTTATCAAAGGTAATTACTACTAGAGTAATGCATAACGATGGACACATCGACAGATGGGTGTGGATGACAGTCACTGAGCTCTTGTCTTTAAAGAATAGAACGATTTATGGGGAGGGTTTTTGTACTCATAACTCTAGTCATAAGTGAAGAAAAAGAATCGATCACAAGAGTAAAGACTACGATCCTATTCTGCTGCAAGAAAAATGATCAGAAGGTTTATGATGAGAAGTGAGCAATTCACATAATCATGTTTACAAATGAACAGACAAATGGAACTGAATATGAAGTGTACATCATTGCTCATAGAGTCGTTCTACCATATCCAGGACTCCAGCTGGTGTGAAATTCATACGACCACAAAAGGATCTTGGAGAGTGTGTGACATCAGTCTTGCTCAGTACATTCCCCGCTGAGAACGACTGTTGACTCGCAATATAAACACACGTCAAAGAGCCACTACATCAGTAGTGTCAGCACTGAGGGAGCAGAGACGGTATGTGACACCAAATACAGACTTGGAAGAAGGACAGAGCCACAGCAGAGACCATTAAATGCATACGAATATCGGTGTTCTATTGTTCTATTGCTCTTGTATGCTGTTTTTCGTAATCATACTGACGACGAATTTAGTCACTTGATGTGTTCATTATTCATTTTCAGTAAGCTTGTGATAAACATCGTGAAATGCTATGAGACGATTCAGTTTGCAACATGACAAATGATTCTAAATGAATTTAGGAGGTAAATTTCAAAAACAATTCTGAGGTGAAAAAAAAAAATTGCAATTTGTTTATTACAACATGTAAAAGCTGAATTTAAAAGAAAACCAGATGTGAAATTTGAGCGTTTATATCGAATTATTGTACTTTACCCTATGGAACTAGGGAGAAAAAGAAAAAAAAGAATCAGCTAGCAAAATATGGTACAATAAGTGAAAGAAATATGATCAGCTGATAAAAATAGACTAATTGTCTTGTAACACGGAACTAAAGACATGATTTTCATCACTGATGGCGTGACGAGGATAATGACGTACACTAAACATACGCTGTATAATTGCCCAACAAGAATCCTACCCTCGTATCCAGATTGTACATATTCTCTGTCATTACAAATACCTTCCTTGAGTGACAACGTTCCCGTCAGCAGTCTGAGGTTCCTCTGTTGTTCAGTGTATTTCAGTAAATTATAATATTCTAGATGTAATGTGTGTGTGTGTGTGTGTGTGTGTGTGTGTGTGTGTGTGTGTGTGTGTGTGTGTGTGTGTGTGTCTGTGTGTGTGTGTGTGTCTGTGTGTGTGTGTGTGTCTGTGTGTGGGCGGGGGGGGGGGGTTGGAATGCTAGGTTGTCAATTAATTTAGAGATGGCTTAGGACGGTATTACATATGGGTAATAGTTTCCGACATCATTGAAAAAAAAATGGTATTTGGGGAAAACAGTAAAAATATAAACATTCCAGTAACATTCTTTTTAACATACTCAAAAATGTCTTATGATCTATCAAAGGCAGCAGAAATCTCAGCCAGATGGATGAAGGAATCATTTTTCATCTTTTCATTTCTATGAAGTTTAATGCCCGAATTATCTTTTATCAATTATTCAAGCGTGAAACTGTTACGTTATCACCATGATCAAAGTTGATTCTCGAGTAAAGGACTTAGCTTTCGGTCAAAACTGAGAATTATCTGGAATGTGCTACAAGTGGTTCTCAGGTTATTATATCAATATCCGTATGGCGTGGGATCTGGGTGAGAATTTCAGGTATTCTAATAGCCAGCGTTTATGGGTTTATGAATCTTTCAGAACTGAGTGTCCTTTGTGGAGTAACAAGTCCCTGTAGGAGTTCATGTCGCTTGGGAGCTCATTGTCCCCCAGACATGAGGTACGTGTCTTGGAATGCGCAATTTCTTGAAAGCCCAACAAGGCTTAAGGAGAATGTGGTTTTTGTCCCTGTCACTTAAGGGGCGGAAGGATAGGCCAAATGGCATACAGAACTGTACTGTGGGGAGGTATGAAAGTGCATGTAAAGCGACGTTTAATGTCAGCTGCCCAGGACACGGGACGGGAGAGTGGGAGATCCCGCAGCGTGACGCATCAAGTCGAAAATCATAAACTGCTTCCAGAGAAACGATGACCTTTGGAAACTTAGTCACCCTCCGTTGACCCAAGTCGTTTAGAAATGTTATGATTTTGGTACTTTATAAACGGACACAAATCTATAGCTTTGTTGCTCTATTTACAGACAGAGTAGATATTCTCCCCCCCCACTCTCTCTCTCTCTCTCTCTCTCTCTCTCTCTCTCTCTCTCTCTCTCTCTCTCTCTCTCTCTCTCTCTCTCTCTCTCTCTCTCTCTCTCTCTCTCTCTCTCTCTCTCTCTCTCTCTCTCTCTCTCTCTCTCTCCGCCTTTTATCTTTGTCTTACTTTATCTGTCACTTTCTTTCTCTTTGTTTCTGTTTCTCATTTCTCGTTTCTGTTTCTTTTTCTTTATATTCTTCTTTTGACTTCTCAGTCACTCGATACACGAAAAACGAGTGACGGAGCCCGAGCCTTTAAGTTTTACTTAACAAAAGGTTCACAGTTAAGCTGAAAATAAAGAACAAATTATATTGTTTCTTAACTTTCAAATATCTTTGCACGATATTCTTCCGTACCTTGAGATCAGTAGTGCACAATTTCTTCAACATAAGGATAGGAAAATTGAGAAAAAGGGATACCTCATGTCCTATTACAATATGGTTCAGTACAGGTATTAGGTAAGGTTGCAATTATTTTTTTTTTCTGAAAATAGACACTTTCCATGAGTTACTTATGCCTTTAAAAGAAAGCTTCAACTCTATCGGAAGTTATTCCTTTTGTCTGTCTTGGAAGACAATCTCTCGCGGAGCGACAAGTTCCTTTGGATGAACCGCAATAGTTCTCAAACGATAGGCACTGATGGGTGCATATTGGAGTGAGTGGTCCATCAGCAAAGAAGAGTGATGAAGAGCGAGTGATTCACTCAAAGAAGATGTATCTTAGGCAACATGCCTTACTGACCACCATTGGTAGCAAGTGGTCCACTGACAACCGCAATGCTGCCAAAGATAATACCCAGTGACGGGCCCTTTTGGGAACAAGTGGTTCAGTCAGAGCCAATATGCCTCTCAGATAATACGCAGTCATATGTCGCTTCCGGAGAGAGACGTCCATCAGAAGAAGAGTCACTTCTTTCATAACGTTAAGTCCCTTCAAGAAGGACGCGTTCAATCAGTGGAACGAAGTCTCCTCGGAATCACGACAAATCTCTCAACTACAAAAAATAAAAAAAAGAAATTCCCTTGGGAGTGGTACATCCTTACTGGCATATCAGCTTTTACTTTCTTATTACTATGATCACTTCTACCATAAGATTATGAGCACTAAGCAATTTTATGTTATTACTATTACTTTCTCAAATAGTATGATAATAATGAACTCCAAGCTGCAAAGCAGAGGGACATATTGGTATTCCTTTACCTAGCCGTCCGTCTGTGAGTCTCAGCGTTGTGCACACAGCATCTCATGACAGGATGAGATGATATAACGAGGGATGTAACGCAGATTCTTCGGGTAAAGTCCGACGCCAGAGAGAGTTTCTTAGGGTGGGTACAGAACTAATGGTCACGCAGTCTTGTGTATTGATATATCAGGAAATGTTTTATCAACTCAGTATCTGGAGATTGGATCATTGTTAGGGAACCAAACTCATACAGGATAATATAAAAAGTTCTGCATCTGAGTAAGTTTGGAAGGTCATTTGCAACTCAGTGCTGCTAAAAGCATGTGTACACAATATATAATTGATGAGAGGACGGGAATGGACTCCATATAAAGTTCTACACCTGATTGTTTACAGTGGTATGGTAACAGCCTAACTACATAACTGTCTCCAAAAAAATATCGAGACTAGATCAACGGACACGCACCAAACTTACACCACGGTTACAACATTGTAGGTAGGTTTGATAGCTGAGTAAATCTCCAAGGTTGGAAGAGGTTGAGGGTAAAGTTTAAGGTCAAAGGTCTTGTATATCAAAATCCCACGAAATACTAGAAGATTGAATGGAGACCTAACTTAAACCAGAGACACTGCGTACAAGGTTCAACATACAGTTGAGCTTTTGGGGCAAGGGTCAAAGATGGAAGTCACAATATTATGTGAAGAATCCCAGACAAATGGGCATCTCTTCCAGAAGGGAAATGTCCATCTTGGAAACAGAGAGGGACAGGTTCTTTTTTAAAGGATAAAGCTGCTTATAGAACATATCATCTCAAGAGAAGTAATTTTAACCATAAAGATGTGTGAGGCCCTTTGACAGTAGGAGTGATGGTCCATCTGAAAGGCAGTATTTCAGTACATGAAGGTCTATATGATGAGATGTGTTTACTCTTTATGAATTACGAACTTGTGTACATATAGTCCCATTATAAGCTCGATGCTTTTTTTCAATCAGATATCTATATAATTGACTTATAAGTCATTCTTTTTCTCCTTTCTGTATTTCACTATTCTAATTATCCTTTGATCGAGTTTAAAAGTATGTAAACATTAATTTCAATCGTCTGCTACTGATATATGTTGCAACATCTTATCAGCCCTCTATAGTATCTCGTTATAGTATTCAGCATTATGGTTATAGTATCCACCATTAGACATCACTGTAGTCGATACTGCAACTTGTAATCCTTCTATTCCGGTTATGTAGTTGCTGGCTTTTAGTTTAAGGGCTTTAATTTCTTGTATCACTGTGACACTCCTCTTTTACCCTCTCACTCCATATTTTACCACGTTTGTAGTGTTGCTTCCACAGCACATCTCTCACCATCCAGGTTGCCGTCCAGAACACAAGCTCCCTCATCCATCAACTCTTCCACACCCACACATAACACCTTTGGCATCAATGAAATTCTAAACCGTCCTCTTGACGCGCTTCATCTTTTGATCAGCCACTCAGTCTTCGTCTATTTTGTCATCCACATACGCTCTCTCTCTCTCTCTGTATATGTATATATATATATATATATATATATATATATATATATATATATATATATATATATATATATATATATATATATATATATATATATATATATATTTTTTTTTTTTTTTTTCTTTTTTTGCTTTGTCGCTGTCTCCCGCGTTTGCGAGGTAGGGCAAGGAAACAGACGAAAGAAATGGCCCAACCCACCCCCATACACATGTATAGAGATAAGTCCACACACGCAAATATACATACCTACACAGCTTTCCATGGTTTACCCCAGACGCTTCACATGCCTTGATTCAATCCACTGACAGCACGTCAACCCCGGTATACCACATCGATCCAATTCACTCTATTCCTTGCACTCCTTTCACCCTCCTGCATGTTCAGGCCCCGATAACACAAAATCTTTTTCACTTCATCTTTCCACCTCCAATTTGGTCTCCCACTTCTCCTCGTTCCCTCCACTTCCGACACATATATCCTCTTGGTCAATCTTTCCTCACTCATTCTCTCCATGTGCCCAAACCATTTCAAAACACCCTCTTCTGCTCTCTCAACCACGCTCTTTTTATTTCCACACATCTCTATTACCCTTACGTTACTTACTCGATCAAACAACCTCACACCACACATTGTCCTCAAACATCTCATTTCCAGCACATCCACCCTCCTGCGCAAAGCTCTATCCATAGCCCACGCCTCGCAACCATACAACATTGTTGGAACCATTATTCCTTCAAACATACCCATTTTTGCTTTCCGAGATAATGTTCTCGACTTCCGCAAATTCTTCAAGGCTCCCAGAATTTTCGCCCCCTCCCCCACCCTATGATCCACTTCCGCTTCCATGGTTCCATCCGCTGCCAGATCCATTGCCAGATATCTAAAACACTTCACTTCCTCCAGTTTTTCTCCATTCAAACTCACCTCCCAATTGACTTGACCCTCAACCCTACTGTACCTAATAACCTTGCTCTTATTCACATTTACTCTTAACTTTCTTCTTTCACACACTTTACCAAACTCAGTCACCAGCTTCTGCAGTTTCTCACATGAATCAGCCACCAGCGCTGTATCATCAGCGAACAACAACTGACTCCTTTCCCAAGCTCTCTCAACCACAACAGACTTCATACTTGCCCCTCTTTCCAAAACTCTTGCATTCACCTCCCTAACAACCCCATCCATAAACAAATTAAACAACCATGGAGACATCACACACCCCTGCCGCAAACCTACATTCACTGAGAACCAATCACTTTCCTCTCTTCCTACACGTACACATGCCTTACATCCTCGATAAAAACTTTTCACTTCTTCTAACAACTTGCCTCCCACACCATATATTCTTAATACCTTCCACAGAGCATCTCTATCAACTCTATCATATGCCTTCTCCAGATCCATAAATGCTACATACAAATCCATTTGCTTTTCTAAGTATTTCTCACATTCATTCTTCAAAGCAAACACCTGATCCACACATCCTCTACCACTTCTGAAACCATATATACATATATACATATACATATATATATATATAAATATATATATATATATATATATATATATATATATATATATATATATATATATATATATATATATATATAAATATATGTAATCAACTGACTGTTATATTTCTCTCTTGTGGCTCCCCTGATGATATGATTATGACACGAAAGTGCACTTGGGAACTTTTAGTGTTTCATTTTCCCCGTGGACTCATAGGAATATCTTGATCATGCGCAAAATTGTGATCCTTTCCAATATATATATATATATATATATATATATATATATATATATATGTATATATATATATATATATATATATATATATATATATGTATATATATATATATATATATATATATATATATATATATATATATATAAATATATATATATATATATATATATATATATATATATATATATATATATTTTTTTTTTTTTATACTTTGTCGCTGTCTCCCGCGTTTGCGAGGTAGCGCAAGGAAACAGACGAAAGAAATGGCCCAACCCTCCCCATACACATGTACATACACACGTCCACACACGCAAATATACATACCTACACAGCTTTCCATGGTTTACCCCGGACGCTTCACATGCCTTGATTCAATCCACTGACAGCACGTCAACCCCTGTATACCACATCGCTCCAATTCACTCTATTCCTTGCCCTCCTTTCACCCTCCTGCATGTTCAGGCCCCGATCACACAAAATCCTTTTCACTCCATCTTTCCACCTCCAATTTGGTCTCCCTCTTCTCCTCGTTCCCTCCACCTCCGACACATATATCCTCTTGGTCAATCTTTCCTCACTCATTCTCTCCATGTGCCCAAACCATTTCAAAACACCCTCTTCTGCTCTCTCAACCACGCTCTTTTTATTTCCACACATCTCTCTCACCCTTACGTTACTTACTCGATCAAACCACCTAACACCACACATTGTCCTCAAACATCTCATTTCCAGCACATCCATCCTCCTGCGCACAACTCTATCCATAGCCCACGCCTCGCAACCATACAACATTGTTGGAACTACTATTCCTTCAAACATACCCATTTTTGCTTTCCGGGATAATGTTCTCGACTTCCACACATTTTTCAAGGCTCCCAAAATTTTCGCCCCCTCCCCCACCCTATGATCCACTTCCGCTTCCATGGTTCCATCCGCTAACAGATCCACTCCCAGATATATAAAACACTTCACTTCCTCCAGTTTTTCTCCATTCAAACTCACCTCCCAATTGACTTGACCCTCAACCCTACTGTACCTAATAACCTTGCTCTTATTCACATTTACTCTTAACTTTCTTCTTCCACACACTTTACCAAACTCCGTCACCAGCTTCTGCAGTTTCTCACATGAATCCGCCACCAGCGCTGTATCATCAGCGAACAACAACTGACTCACTTCCCAAGCTCTCTCATCCCCAACAGACTTCATACTTGCCCCTCTTTCCAAGACTCTTGCATTTACCTCCCTAACAACCACATCCATAAACAAATTAAACAACCATGGAGACATCACACACCCCTGCCGCAAACCTACATTCACTGAGAACCAATCACTTTCCTCTCTTCCTACACGCACACATGCCTTACATCCTCGATAAAAACTTTTCACTGCTTCTAACAACTTTCCTCCCACACCATATATTCTTAATACCTTCCACAGAGCATCTCTATCAACTCTATCATATGCCTTCTCCAGATCCATAAATGCTACATACAAATCCATTTGCTTTTCTAAGTATTTCTCACATACATTCTTCAAAGCAAACACCTGATCCACACATCCTCTACCACTTCTGAAAGCACACTGCTCTTCCCCAATCTGATGCTCTGTACATGCCTTCACCCTCTCAATCAATACCCTCCCATATAATTTACCAGGAATACTCAACAAACTTATACCTCTGTAATTTGAGCACTCACTCTTATCCCCTTTGCCTTTGTACAATGGCACTATGCACGCTTTCCGCCAGTCCTCAGGCACCTCACCATGAGTCATACATACATTAAATAACCTTACCAACCAGTCAACAATACAGTCACCCCCTTTTGTAATAAATTCCACTGCAATACCATCCAAACCTGCTGCCTTGCCGGCTTTCATCTTCCGCAAAGCTTTTACTACCTCTTCTCTGTTTACCAAATCATTTTCCCTAACCCTCTCACTTTGCACACCACCTCGACCCAAACACCCTATATCTGCCACTCTGTCATCAGACACATTCAACAAACCTTCAAAATACTCATTCCATCTCCTTCTCACATCACCACTACTTGTTATCACCTCCCCATTTACGCCCTTCACTGAAGTTCCCATTTGCTCCCTTGTCTTACGCACCCTATTTACCTCCTTCCAGAACATCTTTTTATTCTCCCTAAAATTTACTGATAGTCTCTCACCCCAACTCTCATTTGCCCTTTTTTTCACGTCTTGCACCTTTCTCTTGACCTCCTGTCTCTTTCTTTTATACTTCTCCCACTCAATTGCATTTTTTCTCTGCAAAAATCGTCCAAATGCCTCTCTCTTCTCTTTCACTAATACTCTTACTTCTTCATCCCACCACTCACTACCCTTTCTAAACAGCCCACCTCCCACTCTTCTCATGCCACAAGCATCTTTTGCGCAATCCATCACTGATTCCCTAAATACATCCCATTCCTCCCCCACTCCCCTTACTTCCATTGTTCTCACCTTTTTCCATTCTGTACACAGTCTCTCCTGATACTTCTTCACAAATATATATATATATATATATATATATATATATATATATATATATATATATATATATATATATATATATATATATATATATATATATATATATATATATATATATATATATTTGTTGGGGAGAAAGAATACTTCCCACGCATTCCTCACGTGTCGTACGAGACGACTAAAGGGCACGGGAGCGGGGTACTGGAAACCCTCCCCTCCTTGTATTTTAACTCTCTATAAGGGGAAACAGAAGTAGTCACGCGGGGAGTGCTCGTCCTCCTCGAAGGCTCAGATTGGGGTGCCTAAATGTGTGTGGATGTAACCAAGATGTGAAAAAAGGAGAGATAGGTAGTATGTTTGAGGAAAGGAACCTGGATGTTTTGGCTCTGAGTGAAACGATGCTCAAGGGCAAAGGGGTAGAGCGGTTTGGGAATGTCTTGGGAGTTAAGTCAGGGGTTAGTGAGAGGACAAGATCAAGGGAAGCAGTAGCACTACTCCTGAAACAGGAGTCGTGGGAGTATCTGATAGAGTGTAAGAAAGTAAACTCTAGATTGATATGGGTAAAACTGAAAGTTCATGGACGGATATGGGTGATTATTGGTGCATATGCACCTGGACATGAGAGGAAAGATAACGAGAGGAAAGTGTTTTGGGAGCAGCTGAGTGAGTGTGTTAGTAGTTTTGATGCTCGAGACCGGGTTAAAGTGGTAGGTGATTTGAATGCAAAGGTGAGTAATGTGGCAGTTGAGGGAAAAATTGGTGTACATGGTATGTTCAGTGTTGTAAATGGAAATGGTGAACAGCTTGTAGATTTATGTGCTGAAAAAGGACTGGTGATTGGGAATACCTGGTTTAAAAAGAGTGATATACATAAGTATACGTATGTAAGTAAGAGGGATGGCCAGAGAGCGTTATTGGATTACGTGTTAATTGATAGGCATGCGAAAGAGATTTTTGGATGTTAATGTGCTGAGAGGTGCAGGTGCAACTGGAAGGATGTCTAATCATTATCTTGTAGAGGCGAAGGTGAAGATTTGTAGAGGTTTTCAGAAAAGAAGAGAGAATGTTGGGGCGAAGAGAGGGGTGAGAGTAAGTGAGCTCGGGAAGGAATCTTGTGTGAGGAAGTACCAGGAGAGACTGAGTACAGAAAGGAAAAAGGTGAGGACATTAGAGGTAAGGGGAGTGGGGGTGGAATGGGATGTATTTAGGGAAGCAGTGATGGATTGCGCAAAAGATGCTTGTGGCATGGGAAGCGAGGGAGGCGGGCAGATTAGAAAGGGTAGTGAGTGGTGGGATGAAGAAGTAAGATTATTAGTGAAAGGGAAGAGAGAGGCATTTGGACGACTTTTGCAGGGAAATAATGCAAGTGAGTAGGAGCTGTATAAAAGAAAGAGGCAGGATGTCAAGAGAAAGGTGCAAGAGGTGAAAAAGAGGGCAAATGAGAGTTAGTGTGAGAGAGTATCATTAAATTTTAGGGAGAATAAAAAGATGTTTTGGAAGGAGGTAAATAAAGTGCGTAAGACAAGGGAGCAAATGGGAACTTCAGTGAAGGGGGCTAATGGAGAGGTGATAACAAGTAGTGGTGATGTGAGGAGATGGAGTGAGTATTTTGAAGGTTTGTTGAATGTGTTTGATGATAGAGTGATAGATATAGGATGTTTTGGTCGAGGTGGTGTGGAAAGTGAGAGGGTTAGGGAAAATGATTTGGTAAACAGAGAAGAGGTAGTAAAAGCTTTGCGGAAGATGAATGCGGGCAAGGTAGCGGTTTTGGATAGTATTGCAGTACAATCTATTAAAAATGCGGTGACTGTATTGTTGATTGGTTGGTGAGGTTATTCAATGTATTTATGATTCATGGTGAGGTGCCTGAGGATTGGCGGAATGCTTGCATAGTGTCATTGTACAAAGGCAAAGGGGATAGAAGTGAGTGCTCAAATTACAGAGGTATAAGTTTGTTGAGTATTCCTGGTAAATTATATGGGAGGGTATTGATTGAGAGGGTGAAGGCATGTACAGAGCATCAGATTGGGGAAGAGCAGTGTGGATCCAGAAGTGGTAAAGGATGTGTGGATCAGGTGTTTGCTTTGAAGAATGTATGTGAGAAATACTTAGAATAGCAAATGGTTTTGTATGTAGCGTTTACGGATCTGAAGATGGCATATGATGGAGGTAATAGAGATGATCTGTGGAAGGTATTAAGAATGTATGGTGTGGGAGGCAAGTTGTTAGAAGAAGTGAAAAGTACTTATCGCGGATGTAAGGCATCTGTACGTGTAGGAAGAGGAGAAAGTGGTTGGTTCTCAGTGAGCGTTGGTTTGCGGCAGGGGTGTGTGATATCTCCATGGTTGTTTAATTTGTTTATGGATAGCGTTGTTAGGGAGGTGAATGCAAGAGTTTCGGAAACAGGGGGAAGTATGCAGTCTGTTATGGATGAGAGAGCTTGGAAAGTGAGTCAGTTGTTGTTCGCTGATGATACAGCGCTGGTGGCTGATTCATGTGAGAAACTGCAGAAGCTGGTGACTGAGTTTGGTAAAGTGTGTGAAAGAAGAAAGTTGACAGTAAATGTGAATAAGAGCAAGGTTATTAGGTACAGTAGGGTTGAGGGAAAAGTCAATTGGGAGGTAAATTTGAATGGAGAAAAACTGGAGGAAGTGAAGTGTTTTAGATATCTGGAAGTGGATCTGGCAGCGGATGGAACCATGGAAGCGGAAGTTAGTCGTAGGGTGGGGGAGGGGGAGAAGTGGTGGCAGCCTTGAAGAATATGTGGAAGTCGAGAACATGATCTCGGAAAACAAAAATGGGTATGTTTGAAGGAATAGTGGTTCCAACAATGTTGTATGGTTGCGAGGCGTGGGCTATGGATAGAGGTGTGCGGAGGAGGGTGGATGTGCTGGAAATGAGATGTTTGAGGACAATATATGTTGTGAGGTGGTTTGATCGAGTAAGTAATAATAGAGTAGGAGAGATGTGTGGGTATGAAATGAATGTGGTTGAGAGAGCAGAAGAGGGTGTTTTGAAATGGTTTGGTCACATGGAGAGAATGAGTGAGGAAAGATTGACCAAGAGGATATATGTGTCAGATGTGGAGGGAACGAGGGGAGGTGGGAGACCAAATTGGAGGTGGAAAGATGAGTGAAATAGATTTTGAGTGATCGGGGCCTGAACATGCAGGAGTGTGAAAGGCGTGCAAGGAATAGAGCGAATTGGAACGATGTGGTATACCGGGGTGGATGTGCTGTCAAAGCATTGAACCATGGCATGTGAAGCGTCTGGGGTAAACCATGGAAAGTTCTGCGGGGCCTGGATGTGGAAAGGGAGCTGTGGTTTCGGTGCATTATTACATGACAGCTAGAGACTGAGTGTGAACGAATGTGGCCTTTGTTGTCTTTTCCCAGCGCTACATCGCACACATGAGGGGGGGAGGTGTTTTTTATTTCATGTGTGGCGGGGTGGCGATGGAAATGAATAAAGGCAGACAGTATGAATTATTAACATGTGTATATATGTATATGCCTTTATGTGTGAAGAGATATGTATACGTTGATATGTATTGGTATGTATATTTGCGTGTGTGGACATGTATGTATATACATGTGCATGTGGTTCGGTTGGGCCATTCTTTCGTCTGTTTCGTTGCGCTACCTCGCTAACGCGGGAGACACCGAGAAAGCAAAATAGATAAATGATATATATATATATATATATATATATATATATATATATATATATATATATATATATATATATATATATATATATATATATATGTATATATATATATATATATATATATATATATACATATATATATATATATATATATATATATATATATATATATATATATATATATATATATATATATATATATATATATATATATATATATATATATATATATATATATATATATATATATATATATATATATATATATATATATATATATATATATATATATATATATAATATATATATATATATATATATATATATATATATATATATATATATATATATATATATATATATATATATATATATATATATATATATATATATATATATATATATATATATATGGTAAATATATATATATATTTACGTGATGTCTCCATGGTTGTTTAATTTGTTTATGGATGGGGTTGTTAGGGAGGTAAATGCAAGAGTTTTGGAAAGAGGGGCAAGTATGAAGTCTGTTGGGGATGAGAGAGCTTGGGAAGTGAGTCAGTTGTTGTTCGCTGATGATACAGCGCTGGTGGCTGATTCATGTGAGAAACTGCAGAAGCTGGTGACTGAGTTTGGTAAAGTGTGTGGAAGAAGAAAGTTAAGAGTAAATGTGAATAAGAGCAAGGTTATTAGGTACAGTAGGGTTGAGGGTCAAGTCAATTGGGAGGTGAGTTTGAATGGAGAAAAACTGGAGGAAGTGAAATGTTTTAGATATCTGGGAGTGGATCTGGCAGCGGATGGAACCATGGAAGCGGAAGTGGATCATAGGGTGGGGGAGGGGGCGAAAATCCTGGGGGCCTTGAAGAATGTGTGGAAGTCGAGAACATTATCTCGGAAAGCAAAAATGGGTATGTTTGAAGGAATAGTGGTTCCAACAATGTTGTATGGTTGCGAGGCGTGGGCTATGGATAGAGTTGTGCGCAGGTGGATGGATGTGCTGGAAATGAGATGTTTGAGGACAATGTGTGGTGTGAGGTGGTTTGATCGAGTGAGTAATGTAAGGGTGAGAGAGATGTGTGGAAATAAAAAGAGCGTGGTTGAGAGAGCAGAAGAGGGTGTTTTGAAGTGGTTTGGGCACATGGAGAGGATGAGTGAGGAAAGATTGACTAAGAGGATATATGTGTCGGAGGTGGAGGGAACAAGGAGAAGAGGGAGACCAAATTGGAGGTGGAAAGATGGAGTGAAAAAGATTTTGTGTGATCGGGGCCTGAACATGCAGGAGGGTGAAAGGAGGGCAAGGAATAGAGTGAATTGGATCGATGTGGTATACCGGGGTTGACGTGCTGTCAGTGGATTGAAGCAGGGCATGTGAAGCGTCTGGGGTAAACCATGGAAAGCTGTGTAGGTATGTATATTTGCGTGTGTGGACGTATGTATATACATGTGTATGGGGGGGGGGGGTGGGGCCATTTCTTTCGTCTGTTTCCTTGCGCTACCTCGCAAACGCGGGAGACAGCGACAAAGTATAATAAATAAAAATAAAATATATATATATGTATACATATATATATATATATATATATATATATATATATATATATATATATATATATATATATATATATATATATATATATATATATATATATATATATACATATATTTCAGTGTCTTGAGGAGCGTTTCCTCAAATTTATATATTTAGTGCACACAAACATGTTCACGAGAACATTTCAGTATCTATGTTCGGTCTTGCGCCTTCAGCACTTCATTTCCCTATCATACTCTCCTCATTATATTCTTAATCTCTTTCCACTGCTTCCTTTTTCCTTCGTCATCCCTTCGTTCTACCCAGTTCTTTTTCTCCCTACATCTTCACTTTAGTCTTCCGGTCCTCTCCAGGGTTTCCATTACTCAAGACCAACTTTAAGAGTGGCATTTCACTGGTGTGTCATCCAAGAGTTACGAGTAGGCTTGCCTCGTTTACTTGCTGCCATCAAAGAGATTTACGACAGCCATCTCCTCCTAGTGTCAGCCAGTGCCTCAGAGCATGATCCTCCTACGTTCAAATGCCGTCCGCCTTGTCTTCCCAGTCGATTCTTCTCAATAGATATATTTCTTGCCGGCGGATGACTCTGTGGCCGCCCATTCTCCGTTGACGAGACGAAGAAGATGGAGCCAGGGAATCGACTTTCTTAAAGAGAACCGCAGTTTACGGCCAGGTTTGATCTTCGCCTCTGTGATTGGATGGTGTTTGTGTGTGTGTCGCCTTATATAAATTCCCTAGGGTAAATGAACTTAGCTTAAGAACTTTGTCGTTGACTTTTATATATATATAATATATATATATATATATATATATATATATATATATATATATATATATATATATATATATATATATATATATATATATATATATATATATATATATATATATATATATATATATATATATATATATATATATATATATATACATATATATATATATACAAGCAAATGGATTTGTATGTAGCATTTATGGATCTAGAGAAGGCATATGATAGAGTTGATAGAGATGCTCTGTGGAAGGTATTAAGAATATATGGTGGGGGAGGCAAGTTGTTAGAAGCAGTGAAAAGTTTTTATCGAGGATGTAAGGCATGTGTACGTGTAGGAAGAGAGGAAAGTGATTGGTTCTCAGTGAATGTAGGTTTGCGGCAGGGGTGTGTGATGTCTCCATGGTTGTTTAATTTGTTTATGGATGGGGTTGTTAGGGAGGTGAATGCAAGAGTTTTGGAAAGAGGGGCAAGTCTGAAGTCTGTTGGGGATGAGAGAGCTTTTGAAGTGAGTCAGTTGTTGTTCGCTGATGATACAGCGCTGGTGGCTGATTCATGTGAGAAACTGCAGAAGCTGGTGACTGAGTTTGGTAAAGTATGTGAAAGAAGAAAGTTAAGAGTAAATGTGAATAAGAGCAAGGTTATTAGGTACAGTAGGGTTGAGGGTCAAGTCAATTGGGAGGTAAGTTTGAATGGAGAAAAACTGGAGGAAGTAAAGTGTTTTAGATATCTGGGAGTGGATCTGGCAGCGGATGGAACCATGGAAGCGGAAGTGGATCATAGGGTGGGGGAAGGGGGCGAAAATCCTGGGAGCCTTGAATAATGTGTGGAAGTCGAGAACATTATCTCGGAAAGCAAAAATGGGTATGTTTGAAGGAATAGTGGTTCCAACAATGTTGTATGGTTGCGAGGCGTGGGCTATGGATAGAGTTGTGCGCAGGAGGATGGATGTGCTGGAAATGAGATGTTTGAGGACAATGTGTGGTGTGAGGTGATTTGATCGAGTAAGTAACGTAAGGGTAAGAGAGATGTGTGGAAATAAAAAGAGCGTGGTTGAGAGAGCAGAAGAGGGTGTTTTGAAATGGTTTGGGCACATGGAGAGAATGAGTGAGGAAAGATTGACCAAGAGGATATATGTGTCGGAGGTGGAGGGAACGAGGAGAAGTGGGAGACCAAATTGGAGGTGGAAGGATGGAGTGAAAAAGATTTTGTGTGATCGGGGCCTGAACATGCGGGAGGGTGAGAGGAGGACAAGGAGTAGAGTGAATTGGATCGATGTGGTATACCGGGGTTGACGTGCTGTCAGTGGATTGAATCAGGACATGTGAAGCGTCTGGGGTAAACCATGGAAAGCTGTGTAGGTATGTATATTTGCGTGTGTGGACGTATGTATATACATGTGTATGGGGGTGGGTTGGGCCATTTCTTTCGTCTGTTTCCTTGCGCTACCTCGCAAACGCGGAAGGCAGCGACAAAGGAAAAAAAAAAAAAAAAGAAAGATATATATATATATATATATATATATATATATATATATATATATATATATATATATATATATATATATATATATATATATATATATATATATATATATATATATATATATATATGTATATATATATATATATATATATATATATATATATATATATATATATATATATATATATATATATATATATATAGCGGGGGGCCAGAAATCCTCCCCTCCTTGTATTAACTTTCTAAAATGGGAAACAGAAGAAGGAGTCACGCGGGGAGTGCTCATCCTCCTCGAAGGCTCAGAGTGGGGTGCCTAAATGTGTGTGGATGTAACCAAGATGAAAAAAAAGGAGAGATAGGTAGTATGTTTGAGGAAAGGAACCTGGATGTTTTGGCTCTGAGTGAAACGAAGCTCAAGGGTAAAGGGGAAGAGTGGTTTGGGAATGTCTGGGGAGTAATGTCAGGGGTTAGTGAGAGGACAAGAGCAAGGGAAGGAGTAGCAATACTCCTGAAACAGGAGTTGTGGGAGTATGTGATAGAGTGTAAGAAAGTAAATTCTCGATTAATATGGGTAAAACTGAAAGTTGATGGAGAGAGGTGGGTGATTATTGGTGCATATGCACCTGGGCATGAGAAGAAAGATCAAGAGAGGCAAGTGTTTTGGGAGCAGCTGAATGAGTGTGTTAGTGGTTTTGATACACGAGACCGGGTTATAGTGATGGGTGATTTGAATGCAAAGGTGAGTAATGTGGCAGTTGAGGGAATAATTGGGATACATGGGGTGTTCAGTGTTGTAAATGGAAATGGTGAAGAGCTTGTAGATTTATGTGCTGAAAAAGGACTGATGATTGGGAATACCTGGTTTAAAAAGCGAGATATACATAAGTATACTTATGTAAGTAGGAGAGATGGCCAGAGAGCGTTATTGGATTACGTGTTAATTGACAGGCGTGCGAAAGAGAGACTTTTGGGTGTTAATGTGCTGAGAGGTGCAACTGGAGGGATGTCTGATCATTATCTTGTGGAGGCTAAGGTGAAGATTTGTATGGGTTTTCAGAAAAGAAGAGTGAATGTTGGGGTGAAGAGGGTGGTGAGAGTAAGTGAGCTTGAGAAGGAGACCTGTGTGAGGAAGTACCAGGAGAGACTGAGTACAGAATGGAAAAAGGTGAGAACAATGGAAGCAAGGGGAGTGGGGGAGGAATGGGATGTATTTAGGGAATCAGTGATGGATTGCGCAAAAGATGCTTGTGGCATGAGAAGAGTGGGAGGTGGGTTGATTAGAAAGGGTAGTGAATGGTGGGATGAAGAAGTAAGAGTATTAGTGAAAGAGAAGAGAGAGGCATTTGGACGATTTTTGCAGGGAAAAAATGCAATTGAGTGGGAGATGTATAAAAGAAAGAGACAGGAGGTCAAGAGAAAGGTGCAAGAGGTGAAAAAAAGGGCAAATGAGTGTTGGGGTGAGAGAGTATCATTAAATTTTAGGGAGAATAAAAAGATGTTCTGGAAGGAGGTAAATAAAGTGCGTAAGACAGGGGAGCAAATGGGAACTTCAGTGAAGGGCGCGAATGGGGAGGTGATAACAAGTAGTGGTGATGTGAGAAGGAGATGGAGTGAGTATTTTGAAGGTTTGTTGAATGTGTTTGATGATAGAGTGGCAGATATAGGGTGTTTTGGTCGAGGTGGTGTGCAAAGTGAGAGGGTTAGGGAAAATGATTTGGTAAACAGAGAAGAGGTAGTGAAAGCTTTGCGGAAGATGAAAGCCGGCAAGGCAGCAGGTTTGGATGGTATTGCAGTGGAATTTATTAAAAAAGGGGGTGACTGTATAAGTTTGTTGAGTATTCCTGGTAAATTATATGGGAGGGTATTGATTGAGAGGGTGAAGGCATGTACAGAGCATCAGATTGGGGAAGAGCATTGTGGTTTCAGAAGTGGTAGAGGATGTGTGGATCAGGTGTTTGCTTTGAAGAATGTATGTGAGAAATACTTAGAAAAGCAAATGGATTTGTATGTAGCATTTATGGATCTGGAGAAGGCATATGATAGAGTTGATAGAGATGCTCTGTGGAAGGTATTAAGAATATATGGTGTGGGAGGAAAGTTGTTAGAAGCAGTGAAAAGTTTTTATCGAGGATGTAAGGCATGTGTACGTGTAGGAAGAGAGGAAAGTGATTGGTTCTCAGTGAATGTAGGTTTGCGGCAGGGGTGTGTGATATCTCCATGGTTGTTTAATTTGTTTATGGATGGGGTTGTTAGGGAGGTAAATGCAAGAGTTTTGGAAAGAGGGGCAAGTCTGAAGTCTGTTGGGGATGAGAGAGCTTGGGAAGTGAGTCAGTTGTTGTTCGCTGATGATACAGCGCTGGTGGCTGATTCATGTGAGAAACTGCAGAAGCTGGTGACTGAGTTTGGTAAAGTGTGTGGAAGAAGAAAGTTAAGAGTAAATGTGAATAAGAGCAAGGTTATTAGGTACAGTAGGGTTGAGGGTCAAGTCAATTGGGAGGTGAGTTTGAATGGAGAAAAACTGGAGGAAGTGAAGTGTTTTAGATATCTGGGAGTGGATCTGGCAGCGGATGGAACCATGGAAGCGGAAGTGGATCATAGGGTGGGGGAGGGGGTGAAAATTCTGGGGGCCTTGAAGAATGTGTGGAAGTCGAGAACATTATCTCGGAAAGCAAAAAATGGGTATGTTTGAAGGAATAGTGGTTCCAACAATGTTGTATTGTTGCGAGGCGTGGGCTATGGATAGAGTTGTGCGCAGGAGGATGGATGTGCTGGAAATGAGATGTTTGAGGACAATGTGTGGTGTGAGGTGGTTTGATCGAGTGAGTAACGTAAGGGTAAGAGAGATGTGTGGAAATAAAAAGAGCGTGGTTGAGAGAGCAGAAGAGGGTGTTTTGAAGTGGTTTGGGCACATGGAGAGGATGAGTGAGGAAAGATTGACCAAGAGGATATATGTGTCGGAGGTGGAGGGAGCAAGGAGAAGAGGGAGACCAAATTGGAGGTGGAAAGATGGAGTGAAAAAGATTTTGTGTGATCGGGGCCTGAACATGCAGGAGGGTGAAAGGAGGGCAAGGAATAGAGTGAATTGGAGCGATGTGGTATACCGGGGTTGACGTGCTGTCAGTGGATTGAATCAAGGCATGTGAAACGTCTGGGATAAACCATGGAAAGCTGTGTAGGTATGTATATTTGCGTGTGTGGACGTATGTATATACATGTGTATGGGGGGGGGGGGTTGGGCCATTTCTTTCGTCTGTTTCCTTGCGCTACCTCGCAAACGCGGGAGACAGCGACAAAGTATAAAAAAAAAAGAAATATATATATATATATATTTATATATATATATGTATATATATATATATATGTATATATATATATATATATATATATATATATATATATATATATATATATATATATATATATATATATATATATATATATATATATATATATATATATATATATATATAATTTTTTTTTTTTCTTTTTTTTTCAAACCATTCGCCATTTCCCGCATTAGCGAGGTAGCGCTAAGAACAAAGGACTGGGCCTTTTTTGGAATATCCTCACCTGGCCCCCCTCTGTTCCTTCTTTTGGAAAATTTAAAAAAAAAACCTGAGGGGAGGAATTCCATCCCCCCGCTCCCTCCCCTTTTAGTCGCCTTCTATGACACGCAGGGAATACGTGGGAAGTATTCTTAAACCCCTATCCCCAGGGATATATTGAACAACCGGCTACATAAGATATAAAACATAAATGAAACATTACAAAACTCCAAACCCATTCGTGAATTTACTTGTCAATAAGAAGTCTGTAAGCTCCTTTTCAACATGTCCTAAAAATTATACTAATATAAATGATAATACTAATAGTAATAATGATAACAATAATAGTCATAGTAATGATAATAATAATGATAATGATAATAATGAGATGTATAAAAGAAAGAGACAGGAGGTCAAGAGAAAGGTGCAAGAGGTGAAAAAGAGGGCAAATGAGAGTTGGGGTGAGAGAGTATCATTAAATTTTAGGGAGAATAAAAAGATGTTTTGGAAGGAGGTAAATAAAGTGCGTAAGACAAGGGAGCAAATGGGAACTTCAGTGAAGGGCGCAAATGGGGAGGTGATAACAAATAGTGGAGATGTGAGAAGGAGATGGAGTGAGTATTTTGAAGGTTTGTTGAATGTGTTTGATGATAGAGTGGCAGATATAGGATGTTTTGGTCGAGGTGGTGTGGAAAATGAGAGGGTAAGGGAAAATGATTTGGTAAACAGAGAAGAGGTAGTAAAAGCTTTGCGGAAGATGAAAGCCGGCAAGGGAGCAGGTTTGGATGGTATTGCAGTGGAATTTATTAAAAAAGGGGGTGACTGTATTATTGACTGGTTGGTAAGGTTATTTAATGTATGTATGACTCATGGTGAGGTGCCTGGGGATTGGCGGAATGCGTGCATAGTGCCATTGTACAAAGGCAAAGGGGATAAGAGTGAGTGCTCAAATTTCAGAGGTATAAGTTTGTTGAGTATTCCTGGTAAATTATATGGGAGGGTAGTGATTGAGAGAATGAAGGCATGTACAGAGCATCAGATTGGGGAAGAGCAGTGTGGTTTCAGAAGTGGTAGAGGATGTGTGGATCAGGTGCTTGCTTTGAAGAATGTATGTGAGAAATACTTAGAAAAGCAAATGGATTTGTATGTAGTATTTATGGATGTGGAGAAGGCATATGATAGAGTTGATAGAGATGCTCTGTGGAAGGTATTAAGAATATATGGTGTGGGAGGCAAGTTGTTAGAAGCAGTGAAAAGTTTTTATCGAGGATGTAAGGCATGTGTACGTGTACGAAGAGAGGAAAGTGATTGGTTCTCAGTGAATGTAGGTTTGCGGCAGGGGTGCGTGATGTCTCCATGGTTGTTTAATTTGTTTATGGATGGGGTTGTTATTGAGGTGAATGCAAGAGTTTTGGAAAGAGGGGCAAGTGTGAAGTCTGTTGTGGATGAGAGAGCTTAGGAAGTGAGTCAGTTGTTGTTAGCTGATGATACACCGCTGGTGGCTGATTCATGTGAGAAACTGCAGAAGCTGGTGACTGAGTTTGGTAAAGTGTGTGAAAGAAGAAAGTTAAGAGTAAATGTGAATAAGAGCAAGGTTATTAGGTACAGTAGGGTTGAGGGTCAAGTCAATTGGGAGGTAAGTTTGAATGGAGAAAAACTGGAGGAAGTAGAGTGTTTTAGATATCTGGGAGTGGATTTGGCAGCGGATGGAACCATGGAAGCGTAAGTGGATCATAGGGTTGGGGAGGGGGATAAAATCCTGGGAGCCTTGAAGAATGTGTGGAAGTCGAGAACCTTATCTCGGAAAGCAAAAATGGGTATGTTTGAATGAATAGTGGTTCCAACAATGTTATATGGTTGCGAGGCGTGGGCTATGGATAGAGTTGTGCGCAGGAGGATGGATGTGCTGGAAATGAGATGTTTGAGGACAATGTGTGGTGTGAGGTGGTTTGATCGAGTAAGTAACGTAAGGGTAAGAGAGATGTGTGGAAATAAAAAGAGCGTGGTTCAGAGAGCAGAAGAGGGTGTTTTGAAATGGTTTGGGCACATGGAGAGAATGAGTGAGGAAAGATTGACCAAGAGGATATATGTGTCGGAGGTGGAGGGAACGAGGAGAAGTGGGAGACCAAATTGGAGGTGGAAAGATGGAGTGAAAAAGATTTTGTGTGATCGGGGCCTGAACATGCGGGAGGGTGAGAGGAGGACAAGGAGTAGAGTGAATTGGATCGATGTGGTATACCGGGGTCGACGTTCTGTCAATGGATTGAATCAGGACATGTGAAGCGTCTGGGGTAAACCATGGAAAGCTGTGTAGGTATGTATATTTGCGTGTGTGGACGTATGTATATACATGTGTGTGGGGGTGGGTTGGGCCATTTCTTTCGTCTGTTTCCTTGCGCTACCTCGCAAACGCGGAAGACAGCTCAAAAAAAAAAAAAAGAAATAATAGTGATAATAATAATAATAATGATAATAATAATAATAATAATAATAATGATAATAATAATAATGATAATAATGATAATGACAATAATGATAATGATTGTAGTAATAATAATAATAACAATGATAGTAATGATAATAATAATAATGATAATAATAATAATGATAATAATAATAATAATAATAATAATAATAATAATAATAATAATAATTATAATAATAATAATAATAATAATAATAATAATAATAATAATAATAATAATAATAATAATGATAATAATAATAATGATAATAATATTAATAATAATAATAATAATAATTATAATGATATTAATGATAATGATAATAATAATAATATTAAGAATGATAATTCACATAACTTAGTGCAGCCAAAGGCTGAAAATATACCGAGATAATAAACTCCTCTGCCATAATAAAGTGGGGATTTTTAAACCAGACATCCTTTACACGTAACACTAGCTAGACGTAGGAAGTGGTGCGCCAAAGGGATCAATTATGGGACCGGTCCTCTTTATATGCATATATATATATATATATATATATATATATATATATATATATATATATATATATATATATATATATATATATATATATATATATATATATATATATATATATATATATATATATATATATATATATATATATATAGGCTTGCGCAAAAGATGCTTGTGGCAGATTAGAGAGGGTAGTGAGTGGTGGGATGAAGAAGTAAGATTGTTAGTGAAAGAGAAGTCTGAGTCATTTGGGCGATTTTCGCAGGGAAATAATGCAAATGAATGGGTGATGTACGAAAGAAAGAGGCGCAAGGGCAAGAGAAAGGAGGAGGTGAAAAAGAGGGCAAATGAGAGTTGTGGTGAGAGAGCATCATTAGATTTTGGGGAGAATAAAATAGATGTTTTGGAAGGAGGTAAATATAGTGCGTAAGACAAGAGAACAAATGGGAACATCAGTGAAGGGGGCAAATGGGGAGATGATAACAAGTAGTGGTGATGTGAGAAGGAGATGGAGTGAGTATTTTGAAGGTTTGTTGAATTTATTTGATGATGAAATGGGAGATATAGGGTGTTGTGGTCGAGGTGGTGTGCAAAGTGAGAGGGTTAGGGAGAATGATTTGGTAAGCAGAGAAGAGGTAGTAAATGCCTTGTGGAAGATGAAAGCCGGCACGGCTGCGGGTTTGGATGGTATTGTAGTGGATTCTATTAGAAAAGGGGTGACTGTATTGTTGACTGGTTGGTAAGGTTATCTAATGTATGTATGAGTCATGGTGAGGTGCCTGAGGATTGGCTTAATGCTTGCAGAGTGCCACTGTACAAAGGCAAAGGGGATAAAAGTGAGTGCTCAAATTACAGATTTATAACATTGTTGAGCATTCCTGAGAAATCATATGGGAGGGTATTGATTGAGAGGGTTAAGGTTTGTACAGAGCATCAGATTGGGGAAGAGCATTGTGGTTTCAGAAGTGGTAGAGAATGTGTGGATCATGTGTTTCCTTTGAAGAATGTATGTGACAAATACTTAGAAAAGCAAATGGTTTTGTATGTTGCATTTATGGATCTGGAGAAGGCATATTATAGAGTTGATAGAGATGCTCTGTGGAAGGTATTAAAAATGTATGGTGTGGGAGGCAAGTTGTTAGACGCAGTGAAAAGTTTTTATCGAGGATGTAAGGTATGTGTACAAGTAAGAAGAACGGAAAGTGATTGGTTCTCAATGAATGTCGGTTTGCGGCAGGGGTGCGTGATGTCCCCATGGTTGTTTAATTTGTATATGAATGGGGTTGTTAGGGAGGTGAATGCAATACGTTTGGAGAGAGGGGCAAGTATGCAGTCCGTTGTGGATGAGAGACCTTGGGAAGTGAGTCAGTTGTTGTTCTCTGATGATAGAGCGCTGGTGGCTGATTCGGATGAGAAACTGCAGAAGCTGGTGATTGAGTTTGGTAAAGTGTGTGAAAGAAGAATGCTAAGAGTAAATGCGAATAAGAGCAAGGCTATTAGGTACAGTAGGGTTGAGAGTCAAGTCACTTGGGGGATGAGTTTGAGTGGAGAAAAACTGGAGGAAGTGAACTGTTTTAGATATCTGGGAGTGGATTTGGCAGCAGATGGAACCATGGAAGCGGAAATGAATCATAGGGTGGGGGAGAGGGCCAAAGTTCTGGTAGCGTTGAAAAATGTGTGAAAGTCGAGAACGTTATCTTGGAAAGCAAAAATAGGTATGTTTGAAGGAATAGTGGTTCCAACAATGTTATATGGTTGCGAGGCGTGGGCTATAGATAGAGTTATAGAGTTGTGCGGAGGAGGGTGATGTGCTGGAAATGAGATGTTTGAGGACAATATGTGGTGTGAGGTGGTTTGATCGAGTAAGTAATGAAAGAGCAAAAGAGATGTGTGGCAAAAAAAGGAGTGTGGTTGAGAGAGCAGAAGAGGGTATATGGAAATGGTTTGGTCACATGGAGAGAATGAGTGAGGAACGATTGACAAAGAGGATATATGTGTCAGAGGTGGAGGGAACGAGGAGAAGTGGGAGACCAAATTGGAGGTGGAAATATGGAGTGAAAAGGATTTTAAAAGATCGGGGTCTGAACATGCATGAGGGTGAAATGCGTGCAAGGAATAAAGTGAATTGGAACGATGTGTATACCAGGGTGTTCTGTCAATGGATTGAATCAGGGCATGTGAAGCGTCTGGGGTAAACCATGAGAAGTTCTGTGGGGCCTGGATGTGGAAAGGGAGCTGTGGTTTCGGTGCATTATTACATGACAGCTAGAGAGTGAGTGTGAGCAAATGTGGCTTTTGTTGTCTTCCTAGCGCTACCTCGCGCGCATTTGGGGGAGGAGGTTGTTATTTCATG
Source organism: Panulirus ornatus (assembly GCF_036320965.1). NCBI lineage: Eukaryota > Metazoa > Arthropoda > Malacostraca > Decapoda > Palinuridae > Panulirus > Panulirus ornatus. Next base: position 24,891,422 of record NC_092236.1, read on the forward strand.
TGTGGCGGGGTGGCGATGGGAATGAATAAAGGCAGATAGTATGAATTATGTACATGTGTATATATGCATATGTCTGTGTGTGTATATATATGTATGCGTTGAGATGTATAGGTATGTATATTTGCGTGTGTGGACGTGTATGTATATACATGTGTATGTGGGTGGGGTGGGCCATTGTTTCGTCTGCTTCCTTGCGCTACCTCGCTAGCGTGAGAGACAGCGACAAAGCAAAACAAAAAAGATAGCTGATAGCGTTTTACCGAACCTACATCGCGGAGGTATATGAATACGAATAAAGTGCATATGAACGCGCACCTTTATAGAACATACAAACCTCCAACAGCCAGGATCGAACCCGGGACACCTGTGCAAGACGCAGGCATGCTAACCGCTAGGCTATGTGACTGTATAATAGGAAACAACTATTTGAAATACTAAGTACTCGAATACCCTTCGTCTCACAAAGGTGAGCAACGGGGTCTATACCGGTTATTTCCGAACAGACGCACATAGCTAGCTGATAGCGTTTTACCGAACATAACCGTACAACGCGGAGGTATATGAATACGAATAAAGTGCATATGAACGCGCACCTTCATAGAACATACATATATACACCCCATGATTCACTTACGTTCCATGGTTCCATCCGCTGCCAGATCCACTCCCAGATATCTAAAACACTCTACTTCCTCCAGTTTTTCTCTATTCAAACTTACCTCCCAATTGACTTGACCCTCAACCCTACTGTACCTAATAACCTTGCTCTTATTCACATTTACTCTTAACTTTCTTCTTTCACACACTTTACCAAACTCAGTCACCAGCTTCTACAGTTTCTTACATGAATCAACCACCAGCACTGTATCATCAGCGAACAACAACTGACTCACTTCCTAAGCTCTCTCATCCACATCAGACTGCATACTTGCCCCTCTTTCCAAAACTCTTGCATTCACCTCCCTAACAACCCCATCCATAAACAGATTAAACAACCATGGAGACATCACACACCCCTGCCGCAAACCTACATTTATAGAGAAGCAATCACTTTCCTCTCTTCCTACACGTACACATGCCTTACATCCTCGATAAAAACTTTTCACTGCTTCTAACAACTTGCCTCCCACACCATACATTTCTAATACCTTCAATAGAGCATCTTTATCATCTCTATCATATGCCTTCCCATATCCATAAATGCTACATACAAATCCATTTGCTTTTCTAAGTATTTCTCACATACATTCTTCAAAGCAAACACCTGATCCACACATCTTATACCACTTCTGAAACCACACTGCTCTTCCCCAATCTGATGCTCTGTACATGCCTTCACCCTCTCAATCAATACCCTCCCATAAAATTTACCAGGAATACTCAACAAACTTATACCTTTGTAATTTGAGCACTCGCTCTTATCCCCTTTGCCTTTCTACAATGGCACTATGCAAGCATTCCGCCAATCCTCAGGCACCTCACCATGAATCATACATACATTAAATAACCTTACCAACCAGTCAATAATACAGTCACCCCCTTTTTCAATAAATTCCACTGCAATACCATCCAAACCTGCTGCCTTGCCGGCTTTCATCTTCCGCAAAGCTTTTACTACCTCTTCTCTGTTTACCAAATCATTTTCCCTAACCCTCTCACTTTGCACACCACCTCGACCAAAACACCCTATATCTGCCACTCAATCATCAAACACATTCAACAAACATTCAAAATACTCACTCCATCTCCGTCTCACATCACCATTACTTGTTATCACCTTCCCATTAGCCCCCTTCACTGAAGTTCCCATTTGCTCCCTTGTCTTACGCACTTTATTTACCTCCTTCCAAAACATCTTTTTTATTCTCCCTGAAATTTAATGATACTCTCTCACCCCAACTCTCATTTGCCCTCTTTTTCACCTCTTGCACCTTTCTCTTGACCTCCTGCCTCTTTCTTTTATACATCTTCCACTCATTTGCATTTTTTCCCTACAAAAATCGTCCAAATGCCTCTCTC
>NC_092236.1:24898440-24948440 GCF_036320965.1 Panulirus ornatus
ACAGAGACATGCAGATGAATATGCCGTATCAACTACATACTCTCAAATCAAGACACATAAGCATTCGTATGTACTGACAGATATGGACAAGTACATGTGTTCAAAGAAATACACACATACATACATACATATTTTTTTTCTTTTTCTTTTGCTTTGTCGCTGTCTCCCGCGTTTGCGAGGTAGCGCAAGGAAACAGACGAAAGAAATGGCCCAACCCACCCCCATACACATGTATATACATACGTCCACACACGCAAATATACATACCTACACAGCTTTCCATGGTTTACCCCAGACGCTTCACATGCCTTGATTCAATCCACTGACAGCACGTCAACCCCGGTATACCACATCGCTCCAATTCACTCTATTCCTTGCCCTCCTTTCACCCTCCTGCATGTTCAGGCCCCGATCACACAAAATCTTTTTCACTCCATCTTTCCACCTCCAATTTGGTCTCCCTCTTCTCCTCGTTCCCTCCACCTCCGACACATATATTCTCTTGGTCAATCTTTCCTCACTCATTCTCTTCATGTGCCCGAACCATTTCAAAACACCCTCTTCTGCTCTCTCAACCACGCTCTTTTTATTTCCACACATCTCTCTTACCCTTACGTTACTTACTCGATCAAGCCACCTCACACCACACATTGTCCTCAAACATCTCATTTCCAGCACATCCATCCTCCTGCGCACAACTCTATCCATAGCCCACGCCTCGCAACCATACAACATTGTTGGAACCACTATTCCTTCAAACATACCCATTTTTGCTTTCCGAGATAATGTTCTCGACATCCACACATTCTTCAAGGCTCCCAGAATTTTCGCCCCCTCCCCCACCCTATGATCCACTTCCGCTTCCATGGTTCCATCCGCTGCCAGATCCACTCCCAGATATCTAAAACACTTCACTTCCTCCAGTTTTTCTCCATTCAAACTCACCTCCCAATTGACTTGACCCTCAACCCTACTGTACCTAATAACCTTGCTCTTATTCACATTTACTTTTAACTTTCTTCTCTCACACACTTTACCAAACTCAGTCACCAGCTTCTGCAGTTTCTCACATGAATCAGCCACCAGCGCTGTATCATCAGCGAACAACAACTGACTCACTTCCCAAGCTCTCTCATCCCCAACAGAATTCATCCTTGCCCCTCTTTCCAAAACTCTTGCATTCACCTCCCTAACAACCCCATCCATAAACAAATTAAACAACCATGGAGACATCACACACCCCTGCCGCAAACCTACATTCACTGAGAACCAATCACTTTCCTCTCTTCCTACACGTACACAAGCCGTACATCCTCGATAAAAACTTTTCACTGCTTCTAACAACTTTCCTCCCGCACCATATATTCTTAATACCTTCCACAGAGCATCTCTATCAATCTCTATCATATGCCTTCTCCAGATCCATAAATGCTACATACAAATCCATTTGCTTTTCTAAGTATTTCTCACATACATTCTTCAAAGCAAACACCTGATCCACACATCCTCTACCACTTCTGAAACCACACTGCTCTTCCCCAATCTGATGCTCTGTACATGCCTTCACCCTCTCAATCAATATCCTCCCATATAATTTACCAGGAATACTCAACAAACTTATACCTCTGTAATTTGAGCACTCACTCTTATCCCCTTTGCCTTTGTACAATGGCACTATGCACGCATTCCGCCAATCCTCAGGCACCTCACCATGAGTCATACATACATTAAATAACCTTACCAACCAGTCAACAATACAGTCACCCCCTTTTTTAATAAATTCCACTACAATACCATCCAAACCTGCTGCCTTGCCGGCTTTCATCTTCCGCAAAGCTTTTACTACCTCTTCTCTGTTTACCAAATCATTTTCCCTTACCCTCTCATTTTGCACACCACCTCGACCAAAACACCCTATATCTGCCACTCTATCATCAAACACATTCAACAAACCTTCAAAATACTCACTCCATCTCCTTCTCACATCACCACTACTTGTTATCACCTCCCCATTCGCGCCCTTCACTGAAGTTCCCATTTGCTCCCTTGTCTTACGCACTTTATTTACCTCCTTCCAGAACATCTTTTTATTCTCCCTAAAATTTAATGATACTCTCTCACCCCAACTCTCATTTGCCCTTTTTTTTCACCTCTTGCACCTTTCTCTTGACCTCCTGTCTCTTTCTTTTATACATCTCCCACTCAATTTCATTTTTTCCCTGCAAAAATCGTCCAAATGCCTCTCTCTTCTCTTTCACTAATACTCTTACTTCTTCATCCCACCACTCACTACCCTTTCTAATCAACGCACCTCCCACTCTTCTCATGCCACAAGCATCTTTTGCGCAATCCATCACTGATTCCCTAAATACATCCCATTCCTCCCCCACTCCCCTTACTTCCATTATTTTCACCTTTTTCCATTCTGTACTCAATCTCTCCTGGTACTTCCTCACACAAGTCTCCTTCCCAAGCTCACTTACTCTCACCACCCTCTTCACCCCAACATTCACTTTTCTTTTCTGAAAACCCATACAAATCTTCACGTTAGCCTCCACAAGATAATGATCAGACATCCCTCCAGTTGCACCTCTCAGCTCATTAACATCCAAAAGTCTCTCTTTCGCGCGCCTGTCAATTAACACGTAATCCAATAACGCTCTCTGGCCATCTCTCCTACTTACATAAGTATACTTATGTATATCTCGCTTTTTAAACTAGGTATTCCCAATCAACAGTCCTTTTTCAGCACATAAATCTACAAGCTCTTCACCATTTCCATTTACAACACTGAACACCCCATGTATACCAATTATTCCCTCAACTGCCACATTACTCACCTTTGCATTCAAATCACCCATCACTATTACCCGGTCTCGTGCATCAAAACCACTAACACACTCATTCAGCTGCTCCCAAAACACTTGCCTCTCATGATCTTTCTTCTCATGCCCAGGTGCATATGCATCAATAATCACCCATCTCTCTCCATCAACTTTCAGTTTTACCCATATTAATCGAGAATTTACTTTCTTACATTCTATCACATACTCCCACAACTCCTGTTTCAGGAGTATTGCTACTCCTTCCCTTGCTCTTGTCTTCTCACTAACCCCTGACTTTACTCCCCAGACATTCCCAAACCACTCTTCCCCTTTACCCTTGAGCTTCGTTTCACTCAGAGCCAAAACATCCAGGTTCCTTTCCTCAAACATACTACCTATCTCTCCTTTTTTCACATCTTGGTTACATCCACACACATTTAGGCACCCCAATCTGAGCTTTCGAGGAGGATGAGCACTCCCCACGTGACTCCTTCTTCTGTTTCCCATTTTTAGAAAGTTAAAGAAATACAAGGAGGGGAGGATTTCTGGCCCCCCCGCTCCCGTCCCCTCTAGTCGCTTTCTACGACACGCGAGGAATGCATGGGAAGTATTCATTCACCCCTATCCCCAGGGATAATGTATATATATATATATATATATATATATATATATATATATATATATATATATTTTTTTTTTTTTTTTTTTTTTTTTTTATACTTTGTCGCTGTCTCCCGCGTTTGCGAGGTAGCGCAAGGAAACAGACGAAAAAAATGGCCCAACCCCCCCCCCCCCATCCACATGTACATACACACGTCCACACACGCAAATATACATACCTACACAGCTTTCCATGGTTTACCCCAGACGCTTCACATGCCTTGCTTCAATCCACTGACAGCACGTCAACCCCTGTATACCACATGACTCCAATTCACTCTATTTCTTGCCCTCCTTTCACCCTCCTGCATGTTCAGGCCCCGATCACACAAAATCTTTTTCACTCCATCTTTCCACCTCCAATTTGGTCTCCCTCTTCTCCTCGTTCCCTCCACCTCCGACACATATATCCTCTTGGTCAATCTCTCCTCACTCATTCTCTCCATGTGCCCAAACCATTTCAAAACACCCTCTTCTGCTCTCTCAACCACGCTCATTTTATTTCCACACATCTCTCTTACCCTTACGTTACTTACTCGATCAAACCACCTCACACCACACATTGTCCTCAAACATCTCATTTCCAGCACATCCATCCTCCTGCGCACATCTCTATCCATAGCCCACGCCTCGCAACCATACAACATTGTTGGAACCACTATTCCCTCAAACATACCCATTTTTGCTTTCCGAGATAATGTTCTCGACTTCCACACATTTTTCAAGGCTCCCAAAATTTTCGCCCCCTCCCCCACCCTATGATCCACTTCCGCTTCCATGGTTCCATCCGCTGACAGATCCACTCCCAGATATCTAAAACACTTCACTTCCTCCAGTTTTTCTCCATTCAAACTCACCTCCCAATTGACTTGACCCTCACCCCTACTGTACCTAATAACCTTGCTCTTATTCACATTTACTCTCAACTTTCTTCTTCCACACACTTTACCAAACTCAGTCACCAGCTTCTGCAGTTTCTCACATGAATCAGCCACCAGCGCTGTATCATCAGCGAACAACAACTGACTCACTTCCCAAGCTCTCTCATCCCCAACAGACTTCATACTTGCCCCTCTTTCCAGGACTCTTGCATTTACCTCCCTTACAACCCCATCCATAAACAAATTAAACAACCATGGAGACATCACACACCCCTGCCGCAAACCTACATTCACTGAGAACCAATCACTTTCCTCTCTTCCTACTCGTACACATGCCTTACATCCTCGATAAAAACTTTTCACTGCTTCTAACAACTTGCCTCCCACACCATATATTCTTAATACCTTCCACAGAGCATCTCTATCAACTCTATCATATGCCTTCTCCAGATCCATAAATGCTACATACAAATCCATTTGCTTTTCTAAGTATTTCTCACATACATTCTTCAAAGCAAACACCTGATCCACACATCCTCTACCACTTCTGAAACCGCACTGCTCTTCCCCAATCTGATGCTCTGTACATGCCTTCACCCTCTCAATCAATACCCTCCCATATAATTTACCAGGAATACTCAACAAACTTATACCTCTGTAATTTGAGCACTCACTCTTATCCCCTTTGCCTTTGTACAATGGCACTATGCACGCATTCCGCCAATCCTCAGGCACCTCACCATGAGTCATACATACATTAAATAACCTTACCAACCAGTCAACAATACAGTCACCCCCTTTCTTAATAAATTCCACTGCAATACCATCCAAACCTGCTGCCTTGCCGGCTTTCATCTTCCGCAAAGCTTTTACTACCTCTTCTCTGTTTACCAACTCATTTTCCCTAACCCTCTCACTTTGCACACCACCTCGACCAAAACACCCTATATCTGCCACTCTGTCATCAGACACATTCAACAAACCTTCAAAATACTCATTCCATCTCCTTCTCACATCACCGCTACTTGTTATCACCTCCCCATTTACGCCCTTCACTGAAGTTCCCATTTGCTCCCTTGTCTTACGCACCCTATTTACCTCCTTCCAGAACATCTTTTTATTCTCCCTAAAATTTACTGATAGTCTCTCACCCCAACTCTCATTTGCCCTTTTTTTCACCTCTTGCACCTTTCTCTTGACCTCCTGTCTCTTTCTTTTATACTTCTCCCACTCAATTGCATTTTTTCCCTGCAAAAATCGTCCAAATGCCTCTCTCTTCTCTTTCACTAATACTCTTACTTCTTCATCCCACCACTCACTACCCTTTCTAAACAGCCCACCTCCCACTCTTCTCATGCCACAAACATCTTTTGCGCAATCCATCACTGATTCCCTAAATACATCCCATTCCTCCCCCACTCCCCTTACTTCCATTGTTCTCACCTTTTTCCATTCTGTACACAGTCTCTCCTGGTACTTCCCCACACAGGTCTCCTTCCCAAGCTCACTTACTCTCACCACCTTCTTCACCCCAACATTCACTCCTCTTTTCTGAAAACCCATACTAATCTTCACCTTAGCCTCCACAAGATAATGATCAGACATCCCTCCAGTTGCACCTCTCAGCACATTAACATCCAAAAGTCTCTCTTTCGCACGCCTGTCAATTAACACGTAATCCAATAACGCTCTCTGGCCATCTCTCCTACTTACATAAGTATACTTATGTATATCTCGCTTTTTAAACCAGGTATTCCCAATCATCAGTCCTTTTTCAGCACATAAATCTACAAGCTCTTCACCATTTCCATTTACAACACTGAACACCCCATGCATACCAATTATTCCCTCAACTGCCACATTACTCACCTTTGCATTCAAATCACCCATCACTATAACCCGGTCTCGTGCATCAAAACCGCTAACACACTCATTTAGCTGCTCCCAAAACACTTGCCTCTCATGATCTTTCTTCTCATGCCCAGGTGCATATGCACCAATAATCACCCACCTCTCTCCATCAACTTTCAATTTTACCCATATTAATCGAGAATTTACTTTCTTACATTCTATCACATACTCCCACAACTCCTGTTTCAGGAGTATTGCTACTCCTTCCCTTGCTCTTGTCCTCTCACTAACCCCTGACTTCACTCCCCAGACATTTCCAAACCACTCTTCCCCTTTACCCTTGAGCTTCGTTTCACTCAGAGCCAAAACATCCAGGTTCCTTTCCTCAAACATACTACCTATCTCTCCTTTTTTCACATCTTGGTTACATCCACACACATTTAGGCACCCCACTCTGAGCCTTCGAGGAGGATGATCACTCCCCGCGTGACTCCTTCTTCTGTTTCCCATTTTAGAAAGTTAATACAAGGAGGGGAGGATTTCCGGCCCCCCGCTCCCGTCCCCTCTAGTCGCTTTCTACGACACGCGAGGAATACGTGGGAAGTATTCTTTCACCCCTATCCCCAGGGATAATATACATATATATATACATATACACACACACACACACACACACACATATGCACATACACACACACACATACATATATATACATATGAAAAATGTAAGAAACAATTTAGAAAACAAACTTTTAGCTTGAAATGAATGAAAAAAAAATGAATGTCACATAATGGTTCAACCTCTGGCTATGGAAAAGGAAATGTACAATTTATTCACACAAACGTCAATAGCAGTTCTCATCAATTTCACCACTGTGTCAATAAGCTTCAATGTCTAAGCTACATTTTTCTCCAACTTCACTATTTTCTTGTCAAAAACACCATGCATGAAAACTATATATATATATATATATATATATATATATATATATATATATATATATATATATATATATATATATATATATACACATACACACACACATACATACGCACATATACACACACACACACATACATATATATACATATGAAAAATGTAAGAAACAATTTAGAAAACTGAAACTTCTAGCTTGAAATGAAATGAAAAAATGGATGTCACATAATGGTTCAACCTCTGGCTATGGAAAAAGGAATTGTATAATTCATTTACACAAACGTCAATAGTAGTTCTCATCAATTTAACCACTGTATCAATAAGCTTCAATGTCTAAGCTACATATATATATATATATATATATATATATATATATATATATATATATATATATATATATATATATATATATATATATATATATATATATATATATATATATATATATATACATATATATATATATATATATATATATATATATATATATATATATATATATATATATATATATATATATATATATATATATATTATCCCTGGGGATAGGGGATTAAGAATACTTCCCACGTATTCCCTGCGTGTCGTAGAAGGCGACTAAAAGGGGAGGGAGCGGGGGGGGCTGGAAATCCTCCCCTCTCTTTTTTTTTTTAAATTTTCCAAAAGAAGGAACAGAGGGGGCCAGGTGAGGATATTCCAAAAAAGGCCCAGTCCTCTGTTCCTAACGCTACCTCACTAACGCGGGAAATGGCGAATAGTTTAAAAGAAAAGAAAGATATATATATATATATATATATATATATATATATATATATATATATATATATATCTACATATATATATATATATATATATATATATATATATATATATATATATATATATATATATATATATATATATATATATATCTTTTCTTTCAAACCATTCGCCATTTCCCGCATTAGCAAGGTAGCGTTAAGAACAGAGGACTGGGCCTCTGAGGGAATATCCTCACCTGGCCCCCTTCTCTGTTCCATCTTTTGGAAAATTAAAAAAAGAAAAAACAATAGGGGAGGATTTCCAACCCCCCGCTCCCTCCCCTTTAAGTCGCCTTCTACGACGCGCAGGAATACCTGGGAAGTATTCTTTCTCCCCTATCCCCTATCCCCTATCCCCTATCCCCTATATATATATATATATATATATATATATATATATATATATATATATATATATATATATATATATATATATATATATATATATATATATATATATATTATCCCTGGGGATAGGGGAGAAAGAATACTTCCCACGTATTCCCTGCGTGTCGTAGAAGGCGACTAAAAGGGAAGGGAGCGGGGGGCTGGAAATCCTCCCCTCTCGTTTTTTTTTTTTTCCAAAAGAAGGAACATAGCAGAGGTCCAGGTGAGGATATTCCCTCAAAGGCCCAGTCCTCTGTTCTTAACGCTACCTCGCTATCGCGGGAAATAGCGAATAGTATAAAAAAAAAAAAGAAATATATATATATATATATATATATATATATATATATATATATATATATATATATATATATATATATATATATATATTTTATTTATTGAAATGTGTTGAACTGCAAAAAGTAAACGAGAAATAGACCTCAGCACAATCGTCTCTGGTTACCTAAATGCAATTAAGCAGTATGTAGAAGCAGTGAAGAGGACGGACAAGATTCTTGGATTCATAAGTAAGGCCTTGGAATCCAGGTCTGAGGAAATAATTAATTGTTTAGGCTCATGGGTGTGTCCTCATCTTGAACATTGTGTTCAGTTTTAGTCACCCTAGTTGAAGAGGGACAAAGACAGAATGGAAACAGCAAAGCATCGAGCTGTCACAATGATTCCCGAACTGAAAACCAGATCTTACATATGGATTGCGCAAAAGATGCTTGTAGCATGAGAAGAGTGGGAGGTGGGTTGATTAGAAAGGGTAGTGAGTGGTGGGATGAAGAAGTAAGAGTATTAGTGAAAGAGAAGAGAGAGGCATTTGGACGATTTTTGCAGGGAAAAAATGAAATTGAGTGGGAGACGTATAAAAGAAAGAGACAGGAGGTCAAGAGAAAGGTGCAAGAGGTGAAAAAAAGGGCAAATGAGAGTTGGGGTGAGAGAGTATCATTAAATTTTAGGGAGAATAAAAAGATGTTCTGGAAGGAGGTAAATAAAGTGCGTAAGACAAGGGAGCAAATGGGAACTTCAGTGAAGGGCGCAAATGGGGAGGTGATAACAAGTAGTGGTGATGTGAGAAGGAGATGGAGTGAATATTTTGAAGGTTTGTTGAATGTGTTTGATGATAGAGTGGCAGATATAGGGTGTTTTGGTCGAGGTGGTGTGCAAAGTGCGAGGGTTAGGAAAAATGATTTGGTAAACATAGAAGAGGTAGTAAAAGCTTTGCGGAAGATGAAAGCCGGCAAGGCAGCAGGTTTGGATGGTATTGCAGTGGAATTTATTAAAAAAGGGGGTGACTGTATTGTTGACTGGTTGGTAAGGTTATTTAACGTATGTATGACTCATGGTGAGGCGCCTGAGGATTGGCGGAATGCGTGCATAGTGCCATTGTACAAAGGCAAAGGGGATAAGAGTGAGTGCTCAAATTACAGAGGTATAAGTTTCTTGAGTATTCCTGGTAAATTATATGGGAGGGTATTGATTGAGAGGGTGAAGGCATGTACAGAGCATCATATTGGGGAAGAGCAGTGTGTTTTCAGAAGTGGTAGAGGATGTATGGATCAGGTGTTTGCTTTGAAGAATGTATGTGAGAAATACTTAGAAAAGCAAATGGATTTGTATGTAGCATTTATGGCTCTGGAGAAGGCATATGATAGAGTTGATAGAGATGCTCTGTGGAAGGTATTAAGAATATATGGTGTGGGAGGCAAGTTGTTAGAAGCAGTGAAAAGTTTTTATCGAGGATGTAAGGCATGTGTACGTGTAGGAAGAGAGGAAAGTGATTGGTTCTCAGTGAATGTAGGTTTGCGGCAGGGGTGTGTGATGTCTCCATGGTTGTTTAATTTGTTTATGGATGGGGTTGTTAGGGAGGTGAATGCAAGAGTTTTGTATAGAGGGGCAAGGATGAAGTCTGTTGGGATGAGAGAACTTGGGAAGTGAGTCAGTTGTTGTTCGCTGATGATACAGCGCTGGTGGCTGATTCATGTGAGAAACTGCAGAAGCTGGTGACTGAGTTTGGTAAAGTGTGTGAAAGAAGAAAGTTAAGGGTAAATGTGAATAAGAGCAAGGTTATTAGGTACAGTAGGGTTGAGGGTCAAGTCAATTGGGAGGTGAGTTTGAATGGAGAAAAACTGGAGGAAGTGAAGTGTTTTAGATATCTGGGAGTGGATCTGGCAGCGGATGGAAATATGGAAGCGGAAGTGGATCATAGGGTGGGGGAGGGGGCGAAAATTCTGGGAGCCTTGAAGAATGTGTGGAAGTCGAGAACATTATCTCGGAAAGCAAAAATGGGTATGTTTGAAGAAATAGTGGTTCCAACAATGTTGTATGGTTGCGAGGCGTGGACTATGGATAGAATTGTGCGCAGGAGGATGGATGTGCTGGAAATGAGATGTTTGAGGACAATGTGTGGTGTGAGGTGGTTTGATCGAGTAAGTAACGTAAGGGTAAGAGAGATGTGTGGAAATAAAAAGAGCGTGGTTGAGAGAGCAGAAGAGGGTGTTTTGAAATGGTTTGGTCACATGGAGAGAATGAGTGAGGAAAGATTGACCAAGAGGATATATGTGTCGGAGGTGGAGGGAACGAGGAGAAGAGGGAGACCAAATTGGAGGTGGAAAGATGGCGTGAAAAAGATTTTGTGTGATCGGGGCCTGAACATGCAGGAGGGTGAAAGGAGGGCAAGGAATAGAGTGAATTGAAGCGATGTGGTATACCGGGGTTGACGTGCTGTCAGTGGATTGAATCAAGGCATGTGAAGCGTCTGGGGTAAACCATGGAAAGCTGTGTAAGTATGTATATTTGCGTGTGTGGACTTATGTATATACATGTGTATGGGGGTGGGTTGGGCCATTTCTTTCGTCTGTTTCCTTGCGCTACCTCGCAAACGCGGGAGACAGCGAAAAAAAAAAAAAATATTTATTATTTTATTTTGCTTTATCTCATTCTCCCGCGTTAGCGAGGTAGCGCAAGAAAACAAACGAAAGAATGGCCCAGCCCACCCACATACACATGTATATACATGCACATCCACACACGCAAAATATACATACCAATACATCTCAACGTATACATATATATATACACACAGACATATACATATATACACATGTACGTAATTCATACTGTCTGCCTTTATTCATTCCAATCGCCACCTCACCACACATGACATAACAACACATTATATATATATATATATATATATATATATATATATATATATATATATATATATATATATATATATATCTTCATGCAATTCGCCATTTCCCGCATTAGCGAGGTAGCGTTTAGAACAGAGGACTGGGCCTTTGAGGGAATATCTTCATCTGGTCCCTTCTCTGTTCCTTCTTTGGAAAAAAAAAAAAAAACAAGAAGGGAGGATTTCCAGCCCCCCGCTCCGTTCCCTTTTAGTCGCCTTCTACGACACGCAGGGGAATACGTGGGAAGTATTCTTTCTCCCCTATCCCCAGGGATATATATATATATATATATATATATATATATATATATATATATATATATATATATATATATATATATATATATATATATATATATATATATACATATATATATTTCATCCCTGGGGATAGGGGAGAAAGAATACTTCCCACGTATTCCCCTGCGTGTCGTAGAAGGCGACTAAAAGGGAAGGGAGCGGGGGGCTGGAAATCCTCCCATCTCGTTTTTCTTTTTTTTTTGATTTTCCAAATGAAGGGACAGAGAAGGGGGCCAGGTGAGGATATTCCCTCAAATGTCCAGTCCTCTGTTCTTAGCGCAACCTCGGTAATGCGTTAGATGGCGAATGGTATGAAAGAAAAGAAAGAAGAAAGAAAGAATATATATATATATATATATATATATATATATATATATATATATATATATATGTATATATATATATATATATATATATATATATATTTTTTTTTTTTTTTTTTTTTTTTTTTTTTTTTTATACTTTGTCGCTGTCTCCCGCGTTTGCGAGGTAGCGCAAGGAAACAGACGAAAGAAATGGCCCAACCCCCCCCCCCCCCATGCACATGTACATACACACGTCCAGACACGCAAATATACATACCTACACAGCTTTCCATGGTTTACCCCAGACGCTTCACATGTCTTGCTTCAATCCACTCACAGCACGTCAACCCCTGTATACCACATGACTCCAATTCACTCTATTTCTTGCCCTCCTTTCACCCTCCTGCATGTTCAGGCCCCGATCACACAAAATCTTTTTCACTCCATCTTTCCACCTCCAATTTGGTCTCCCTCTTCTCCTCGTTCCCTCCACCTCCGACACATATATCCTCTTGGTCAATCTCTCCTCACTCATTCTCTCCATGTGCCCAAACCATTTCAAAACACCCTCTTCTGCTCTCTCGACCACGCTCTTTTTATTTCCACACATCTCTCTTACCCTTACGTTACTTACTCGATCAAACCACCTCACACCACACATTGTCCTCAAACATCTCATTTCCAGCACATCCATCCTCCTGCGCACATCTCTATCCATAGCCCACGCCTCGCAACCATACAGCATTGTTGGAACCACTATTCCCTCAAACATACCCATTTTTGCTTTCCGAGATAATGTTCTCGACTTCCACACATTTTTCAAGGCTCCCAAAATTTTCGCCCCCTCCCCCACCCTATGATCCACTTCCGCTTCCATGGTTCCATCCGCTGACAGATCCACTCCCAGATATCTAAAACACTTCACTTCCTCCAGTTTTTCTCCATTCAAACTTACCTCCCAATTGACTTGACCCTCACCCCTACTGTACCTAATAACCTTGCTCTTATTCACATTTACTCTCAACTTTCTTCTTCCACACACTTTACCAAACTCAGTCACCAGCTTCTGCAGTTTCTCACATGAATCAGCCACCAGCGCTGTATCATCAGCGAACAACAATTGACTCACTTCCCAAGCTCTCTCATCCCCAACAGACTTCATACTTGCCCCTCTTTCCAGGACTCTTGCATTCACCTCCTTTACAACCCCATCCATAAACAAATTAAACAACCATGGAGACATCACACACCCCTGCCGCAAACCTACATTCACTGAGAACCAATCACTTTCCTCTCTTCCTACACGTACACATGCCTTACATCCTCGATAAAAACTTTTCACTGCTTCTAACAACTTGCCTCCCACACCATATATTCTTAATACCTTCCACAGAGCATCTCTATCAACTCTATCATATGCCTTCTCCAGATCCATAAATGCTACATACAAATCCATTTGCTTTTCTAAGTATTTCTCACATACATTCTTCAAAGCAAACACCTGATCCACACATCCTCTACCACTTCTGAAACCGCACTGCTCTTCCCCAATCTGATGCTCTGTACATGCCTTCACCCTCTCAATCAATACCCTCCCATATAATTTACCAGGAATATATATATATATATATATATATATATATATATATATATATATATATATATATATATATATATATATATATATATATATATATATATATATATATATATATATATATATATATATATATATATATATATATATATATATATATATATATATATATATATATATATATATATATATATATATATATATATATATATATATATATATATATATATATATATATATATATATATATATATATATATATATATATATATATATATATATATATATGTATATATATATATATATATATATATATATATATATATATATATATATATATATATATATATATATATATATATATATATATATATATATATATATATATATATATATATATATATATACTTACATACATACATGCATACAAAAATACATACATACATTCTTACATATATACATACATACATACATACATGCATACATACATGCATACATACATACATACATACATACATACATACATACATAAATAAAAGAAAACAGCCACATCCATAAAGCCCCATCCAGACACACACGTTGCTCCTCACACAATCTCAGGTAAGTACACACAGACACACACACACACACACTTTATCATAAGAAATCACATATATATACTCACCGCTTACAGATATACAGCCAGCGTTTCGGCTCCGAGCAGACATAAACAAGAAATAAAGTATTCATCACCTACCTATAATTGGAAGCTTTATTGCTACATACACAGACATACATACAGAAATTATGCATCCACAATTACATGCTGAATTCAAGAAGTATACAGACATTTCTCTAACATAAAGTCAAATTCATACATATCTGCTGAAAGGAAAGACATGATCCCATAATGAGAAGGACAAAGAAATATAAGATTTGATGACTAAGAGACAAACATGATTGGGAAACCAAGTTTGGAACGGTGAGCTTTCGGAAAATATATAGAAAATTTACTTATCCATATCAACAACAGACACATCCTTAGCAAGACTGATACAAACTTTAATCATATACATTTAGATAATCGATGAAGCATTTTGCCTTACGAAATATATCTAACAATAGAAAATAACAGTGATTTTTTTCCTTAAGAAATTTTGAAACTTTAAAAAAATCTCAACAGAAATTATCTTGACGGGGGACATGGAAGGTCTGTGTACTCCTGACCTCTGCCACACACCATATGAGAAGCGTTCAGAGAAACATGAGAGCAACGACCCCAACCCCTCTCCTGCACAGTGAGGTGTGAAAACTCCTGTGCCGGGACACCATAACCCCTGACTGTAGGAAGCTGGGAGAGGTGGTTGGTGGTGATGGTGATCCGCTGTGATGGTGATTACCTTCGGTGAACATGAGTTGTGAAAATAAGGATTCTTTGCAGTGATCAGCATATAAGATGATCAGCCATAATGGTACTCTATTATGGTTTTGGTCAGCTATAGAGATGATCAGTCTTGAGGGTGATCGGTGTTGAAAGGCAACCTACCCTTGGAAGGAGTGATCCATGGAGGTGAATAGTTGTGAAGTTGATGAGTCTTAGAGATGATTAGCCTTAAAGGTAATGATCTGAGATATTACTGATTAGGCAAACACTCAATAATGGGATATAATCAGCAAGGGACTCTACTGGACGTGAAGTGATCAGCCTCGTTGGTGTATACCTCAGTATGGCAGAACCGGGACGGAGTCTGTTCGTTGGTGGTGGGATTTTAAAACTTTATGAATTGTTTGCACTCGAGGAGGCGGATTGTCTCCGTGAAAATGTTGTGCAGTGAATATTGATAAATACATGTTAAAAAAGATTATCTGGCCTCATACCGATTTGCAAATTTACCTTTATATATATATATATATATATATATATATATATATATATATATATATATATATATACATATATATATATATATATATATATATATATATATATATATATATATATATATATATATATATATATATCCCTGGGGATAGGGGAGAAAGAATACTTCCCACGTATTCCCTGCGTGCCGTAGAAGGCGACTAAAAGGGGAGGGAGCGGGGGGCTGGAAATCCTCCCCCTCTCGTTTTTTTTTTAGTTTTCCAAAAGAGGGAACAGAGAATTGGGCCAGGTGAGGGTATTCCCTCAAGGCCCAGTCCTCTGTTCTTAACGCTACCTCGCTAATGCGGGAAATGGCGAATAGTTTGAAAGAAAGAAAAAAGATATATATATATATATATATATATATATATATATATATATATATATATATATATATATATATATATATATATATGTTGGAAAGGATCACAATTTTGCGCGTGATCAAGATATTCCTACGAGTCCACGGGGAAAATGAAACACGAAAAGTTCCCAAGTGCACTTTCGTGTAATAATCATATCATCAGGGGAGACACAAGAGAGGAATATAACAGTCAGTTGATATACATCGAAGAGACGAAGCTAGGACGCCATTTGGTAAACATGTGATTGTCCAAAACATACAACGAGCGTTCATAAACTTATCATTTTACAAATCTTATCAACAATAAAGTTATCTAATTTGTACAGACCATCACTAATATTAAGATTATAATATTTTGTGTATTTAATAATAGAAGATTCAATGATATTTCTCTTGGTAACAGAGTTAGAGTTAACAACTGAGATGGCGTTACTCCAGTCAATACAATGATCATAGTTTTTAACATGATTAAACAAGGCATTTGATTCTTGTCCCGTTCTTATACTATATTTATGTTGCTTAAGTCTAACAGAAAGATCCTTATCAGTCTGACCAACATAAAATTTATCACAGTTTCCACAAGGAACTTTGTAAATGCAACCAAGAGAATTTTCTGGTGAATTCCTGATTAAGATATTCTTTACAGTATTATTGTTGCTAAAGGCAACATTTACATTAAAGGATTTAAGCAACATGGGAAGCAAAGTGAAATTATTATTAAAAAGGAGAACTAAAAGATTCTTGGTGTCAATGGGACGTTTGGGCTCAACTCTATAAAATGATTTCTTTGCTAACTTAAGGGATTTATCAATGAAAGATCTAGGGTACTTTAACTTAGATCCAATAGAATATATCTTCTCAAACTCATCATCAATAAACTCTGGACTGCAAATACGTAATGCCCTTAGGAACATAGATTGAAATGATGATAATTTAACTCTGTCATGTTGAGATGAGTAATAATGAATATATGAGCAAACATTGGTGGGTTTTCTGTATATGCTAAACTTAAACTTGTTTCCTTGTCTATGGATCATGCAATCTAAAAATGGTAACATACCACTACTTTCATTTTCTACAGTAAATTTGATGGAAGGTACTAAATTGTTAAGTAAGGAGAGAAATATTTGTAAATTTTCATTTGTTGGCCAAACACAAAGAACATCATCTACATACCTAAACCAAATTGCATTAGAAGGTAAGATATCCTTTAGTAATTTTCTTTCAAAAAATTTCACATAAAGATTTCTTAGTACAGGTGAAAGAGGGTTACCGATTGCCATACCAAATTTTTGAGCATAATAATCTTCATTAAATTGAAATACAGAGTCTCATATACACAATTTTATCAGTTCAATGAAATTAGACTTTGAAACAGGTAACTGAATATCATCCAAGACATCAAATAAATATTCTAAAAGGTCATCAACTGGAACTTTAGTGAAAAGTGAGGATACATCAAAGCTAACTAGTTTGAAATCAAAATTAATATTGATATTGTTTAGCTTGTTGACTAAATCTACATTGTTCATGATATTAGAATTTGATACCTTACCCACTAAAGGGCTTAATAAGGAAACTAACCATTTTGATAATTTATATGTGACGGAGCCTACTGAACTCACTATAGGTCTTGCTGGAAAGTTTTGTTTATGTTTTTTGATAAGTCCATAAACATATGGCAATGAAGGGGACAAAGATGACAAATTTTTGATAAGAGAAATGTTACCTTTCAACAACATTGTTGTTGAAAGGTAACATTTCTGTTATCAAAACAACATTTTAGAATGCATGATCCATAGACAAGGAAACAAGTTTAAGTTTAGCATATACAGAAAACCCACCAATGTTTGCTCATATATTCATTACTCCTCATCTCAACATGACAGAATTAAATCATCATCATTTCAATCTATGTTCCTAAGGGCATTACGTATTTGCAGTCCAGAGTTTATTGATGATGAGTTTGAGAAGATATATTCCATTGGATCTAAGTTAAAGTACCCTAGATCTTTCATTGATAAATCCCTTATGTTAGCAAAGAAATCATTTTATAGAGTTGAGTCCAAACCTCCCATTGACACCAAGAATCTTTTAGTTCTCCCTTTTAATAATAATTTCACTTTGCTTCCCATGTTGCTTAAATCCTTTAATGTAAATGTTGCCTTTAGCAACAATAATACTATAAAGAATATCTTAATCAGGAATTCACCAGAAAATTCTCTTGGTTGCATCTATAAAGTTCCTTGTGGAAACTGTGATAAATTTTATGTTGGTCAGACTGGTAAGGATCTTTCTGTTAGACTTAAGCAACATATATATAGTATAAGAACGGGACAAGAATCAAATGCCTTGTTTAATCAAGCTCAAAACTATGATCATTGTATTGACTGTAGTAGCGCCATCTCAGTTGTTAACTCTAACTCTGTTACCAAGAGAAATATCATTGAATCTTCTATTATTAAATACACAAAATATTATAATCTTAATATTAGTGATGGTCTGTACAAATTAGATAACTTTATTGTTGATAAGATTTGTAAAATGATAAGTTTATGAAAGCTTGTTGTATGTTTTGGACAATCACATGTTTACCAAATGGCGTCCTAGCTTCGTCTCTTCGATGTATATCAACTGACTGTTATATTCCTCTCGTGTGTCTCCCCTCATGATGTGATTATTACACGAAAGTGCACTAAGGAACTTTTCGTGTTTCATTTTCCCCATGGACTCGTAGGAATATATATATATATATATATATATATATATATTTTTTTCTTTATCGCTGTCTCCCGCGTTTGCGAGGTAGCGCAAGGAAAGAGACGAAAGAAATGGCCCAACCCACCCTCATACACATGTATATACATACGTCCACACACGCAAATATACATACCTACACAGCTTTCCATGGTTTACACCAGACGCTTCACATGCCTTGATTCAATACACTGACAGCACGTCAACCCCGGTATACCACATCGCTCCAATTCACTATATTCCTTGCCCTACTTTCACCCTCCTGCATGTTCAGGCCCCGATCACACAAAATCTTTTTCACTCCATCTTTCCACCTCCAATTTGGTCTCCCTCTTCTCCTCGTTCCCTCCACCTCAGACACATATATCCTCTTGGTCAATGTTTCCTCACTCATTCTCTCCATGTGACCAAACCATTTCAAAACACCCTCTTCTGCTCTCTCAACCACGCTCTTTTTATTTCCACACATCTCTCTTACCCTTACGTTACTTACTCGATCAAACCACCTCACACCACACATTGTCCTCAAACATCTCATTTCCAGCACATCCATCCTCCTGCGCACAACTCTATCCATAGCCCACGCCTCGCAACCATACAACATTGTTGGAACCACTATTCCTTCAAACATACCCATTTTTGCTTTCCGAGATAATGTTCTCGACTTCCACACATTCTTCAAGGCTCCCAGAATTTTCGCCCCCTCCCCCACCCTATGATCCACTTCCGCTTCCATGTTTCCATCCGCTGCCAGATCTACTCCCAGATATCTAAAACACTTCACTTCCTCCAGTTTTTCTCCATTCAAACTCACCTCCTAATTGACTTGACCCTCAACCCTACTGTACCTAATAACCTTGCTCTTATTCACATTTACTCTTAACTTTCTTCTTTCACACACTTTACCAAACTCAGTCACCAGCTTCTGCAGTTTCTCACATGAATCAGCCACCAGCGCTGTACCATCAGCGAACAACAACTGACTCACTTCCCAAGCTCTCTCATCCCCAACAGACTTCATACTTGCCCCTCTTTCCAAAACTCTTGCATTCACCTCAATAACAACCCCATCCATAAACAAATTAAACAACCATGGAGACATCACACACCCCTGCCGCAAACCTACATTCACTGAGAACCAATCACTTTCCTCTCTTCCTACACGTACACATGCCTTAAATCCTCGATAAAAACTTTTCACTGCTTCTAACAACTTTCCTCCCACACCATATATTCTTAATACCTTCCACAGAGCATCTCTATCAACTCTATCATATGCCTTCTCCAGATCCATAAATGCTACATACAAATCCATTTGCTTTTCTAAGTATTTCTCACATACATTTTTCAAAGCAAACACCTGATCCACACATCCTCTACCACTTCTGAAACCACACTGCTCTTCCCCAATCTGATGCTCTGTACATGCCTTCACCCTCTCAATCAATACCCTCCCATATAATTTGCCAGGAATACTCAACAAACTTATACCTCTGTAATTTGAGCACTCACTCTTATCCCCTTTGCCTTTGTACAATGGCACTATGCACGCATTCCGCCAATCCTCAGGCACCTCACCATGAGTCATACATACATTAAATAACCTTACCAACCAGTCAACCATACAGTCACCCCCTTTTCTAATAAATTCCACTGCAATACCATCAAAACCTGCTGCCTTGACGGTTTTCATCTTCCGCAAAGCTTTTACTACCTCTTCTCTGTTTACCAAATCATTTTCCCTAACCCTCGCACTTTGCACACCACCTCGACCAAAACACCCTATATCTGCCACTCTATCATCAAACACATTCAACAAACCTTCAAAATACTCACTCCATCTCCTTCTCACATCACCACTACTTGTTATCACCTCCCCATTTGCTCCCTTCACTGAAGTTCCCATTTGCTCCCTTGTCTTACGCACTTTATTTACCTTCTTCCAGAACATCTTTTTATTCTCCCTGAAATTTAATGATACTCTCTCACCCCAACTCTCATTTGCCCTTTTTTCACCTCTTGCACCTTCCTCTTGACCTCCTGTCTCTTTCTTTTATACGTCTCCCACTCAATTTCATTTTTTCCCTGCAAAAATCGTCCAAATGCCTCTCTCTTCTCTTTCACTAATACTCTTACTTCTTCATCCCACCACTCACTACCCTTTCTAATCAACCCACCTCCCACTCTTCTCATGCCACAAGCATCTTTTGCGCAATCCATCACTGATTCCCTAAATACATCCCATTCCTCCCCCACTCCCCTTACTTCCATTGTTCTCACCTTTTTCCATTCTGTACTCAGTCTCTCCTGGTACTTCCTCACACAAGTCTCCTTCCCAAGCTCACTTACTCTCACCACCCTCTTCACCCCAACATTCACTCTTCTTTTCTGGAAACCCATACAAATCTTCACCTTAGCCTCCACAAGATAATGATCAGACAGCCCTCCAGTTGCACCTCTCAGCACATTAACATCCAAAAGTCTCTCTTTCGCGCGCCTGTCAATTAACACGTAATCCAATAACGCTCTCTGGCCATCTCTCCTACTTACACAGGTATACTTATGTATATCTCGCTTTTTAAACCAACTATTCCCAATCATCAGTCCTTTTTCAGCACATAAATCTACAAGCTCTTCACCATTTCCATTTACAACACTGAACACCCCATGTATACCAATTATTCCCTCAACTGCCACATTACTCACCTTTGCATTCAAATCACCCAACACTATAACCCGGTCTCGTGCATCAAAACCACTAACACACTCATTCAGCTGCTCCCAAAACACTTGCCTCTCATGATCTTTCTTCTCATGCCCAGGTGCATATGCACCAATAATCACCAATCTCTCTCCATCAACTTTCAGTTTTACCCATATCAATCGAGAATTTACTTTCTTACATTCTATCACATACTTCCACAACTCCTGTTTCAGGAGTACTGCTATATATATATATATATATATATATATATATATATATATATATATATATATATATATATATATATATATATATATATATATATAT
Organism: Panulirus ornatus; assembly: GCF_036320965.1. NCBI lineage: Eukaryota > Metazoa > Arthropoda > Malacostraca > Decapoda > Palinuridae > Panulirus > Panulirus ornatus. The sequence goes on from NC_092236.1 coordinate 24,920,238, forward strand.
ATATATATATATATATATATATATATATGAGTAATGTGGCAGTTGAGGGAATAATTGGTATACATGGGGTGTTCAGTGTTGTAAATGGAAATGGTGAAGAGCTTGTAGATTTATGTGCTGAAAAAGGACCGGTGATTGGGAATACCTGGTTTAAAAAGCGAGATATACATAAGTAAACGTATGTAAGTAGGAGAGATGGCCAGAGAGCGTTATTGGATTAGGTGTTAATTGACAGGCGCGCGAAAGAGAGTTTTCGATGTTAATGTGCTGAGAGGTGCAACTGGAGGGCTGTCTGATCATTATCTTGTGGAGGCTAAGGTGAAGATTTGTATGGGTTTTCAGAAAAGAAGAGTGAATGTTGGGGTGAAGAGGGTGGTGAGAGTAAGTGAGCTTGGGAAGGAGACTTGTGTGAGGAAGTACTAGGAGAGACTAAGTACAGAATGGAAAAAGGTGAGAACAATGGAAGTAAGGGGAGTGGGGGAGGAATGGGATGTATTTAGGGAATCAGTGATGGATTGCGCAAAAGATGCTTGTGGCATGAGAAAAGTGGGAGGTGGGTTGATTAGAAAGGGTAGTGAGTGGTGGGATGAAGAAATAAGAGTATTAGTGAAAGAGATGAGAGAGGCATTTGGACGATTTTTGCAGGGAAAAAATGCAATTGAATGGGAGATGTATAAAAGAAAGAGAAAGGAGGTCTAGAGAAAGGTGCAAGAGGTGAAAAAGAGGGCAAATGAGAGTTGGGGTGAGAGAGTATCATTAAATGTTAGGAAGAATAAAAAGATGTTCTTGAAGGAGGTAAATAAAGTGCGTAAGACAAGGGAACAAATGGGAACTTCAGTGAAGGGCGCAAATGGGGAGGTGATAACCAGTAGTGGTGATGTGAGAAGGAGATGGAGTGAGTATTTTGAAGGTTCGTTGAATGTGTTTGATGATAGAGTGGCAGTTATAGGGTGTTTTGGTCGAGGTGGTGTGCAAAGTGAGAGGGTTAGGGAAAATGATTTGGTAAACAGAGAAGAGGTAGTAAAACCTTTGCGGAAGATGAAAGCCGGCAAGGCAGCAGGTTTTGGTGGTATTGCAGTGGAATTTATTAAAAAAGGGGGTGACTGTATTGTTGACTGGTTGGGAAGGTTATTTAATGTATGTATGACTCATATATATATATATATATATATATATATATATATATATATATATATACATATATATATATATATATATATATATATATGTATATATATATATATATATATATATATATATATATATATATATATATATATATATATATATATATATATATATATATATATATATATATATATATATATATATATATATATATATATATATATATATATATATATATATATATATATATATATATATATATATATATATATACAGAATGGAAAAAGGTGAGAACAATGGAAGTAAGGGGAGTGGGGGAGGAATGGGATGTATTTAGGGAATCCGTGATGGATTGCGCAAAAGTTGCTTGGCATGAGAAGAGTAGGTGGTTGGTTGATTAGAAAGGGTAGTGAGTGGTGGGATGAAGAAGTAAGATTATTAGTGAAAGAGAAGAGAGAGGCATTTGGACGATTTTTGCAGGGAAAAAATGGAATTGAGTGGGAGATGTATAAAAGAAAGAGACAGGAGGTCAAGTGAAAGGTGCAAGAGGTGAAAAAGAGGGGAAATGAGAGTTGGGGTGAGAGAGTGTCATTAAATTTTAGGGAGAATAAAAAGATGTTCTGGAATAAGGTAAATAAAGTGCGTAAGACAAGGGAGTAAATGGGAACTTCAGTGAAGGGCGCGAATGGGGAGGTGATAACAAGTAGTGGTGATGTGAGAAGGAGATGGAGTGAGTATTTTGAAGGTTTGTTGAATGTGTTTGATGATAGAGTGGCAGAAATAGTGTGTTTTGGTCGAGTTGGTGTGCAAAGTGAGAGGGTTAGGGAAAATGATTTGGTAAACAGAGAAGAGGTAGTAAAAGCTTTGCGGAAGATGAAAGCCGGCAAGGCAGCAGGTTTGGATGGTATTGCAGTGGAATTTATTAAAAAAGGGTGTGACTGTATTGTTGACTGGTTGGTAAGGTTATTCAATGTATGTAGGCTCATGGTGAGGTGCCTGAGGATTGGCGGAATGCGTGCATAGTGCCATTTACAAAGGCAAAGGGGATAAGAATGAGTGCTCAAATTACAGAGGTATAAGTTTTTTGAGTATTCCTGGTAAATTATATGGGAGTGTATTGACTGAGAGGGTGAATGCATGTACAGAGCATCATATTGGGGAAGAGCAGTGTGGTTTCAGAAGTGGTAGAAGATGTGTGGATCAGGTGTTTGCTTTGAAAAATGTATGTGAGAAATACTTAGAATAGCAAATGGATTTGTATGTAGCATTTATGGATCTGTAGAAGGCATATGATAGAGTTGATAGAGATGCTCTATGGAAGGTATTAAGAATATATGGTGTGGGAAGCAAGTTGTTAGAAGCAGTGAAAAGTTTTTATCGAGGATGTAAGTCATGTGTACGTGTAGGAAGAGAGGAAAGTGATTGGTTCTCAGTGAATGTAGGTTTGTGGCGGGGGTGTGTGATGTTTCCATGGTTGTTTAATTTGTTTATGGATGGGGTTGTTAGGGAGGTGAATACATGAGTTTTGGAAAGAGGGGCAAGTATGAAGTGTGTTGTGGATGAGAGAGCTTGGGAAGTGAGTCAGTTGTTGTTCGCTGATGGTACAGCGCTGGTGGCTGATTCATGTGAGAAACTGCAGAAGCTGGTGACTGAGTTTGGTAAAGTGTGTGAAAGAAGAAAGTTAAGAGTAAATGTGAATAAGAGGAAGGTTATTAGGTACAGTAGGGTTGAGGGTCAAGTCAATTGGGAGGTAAGTTTGAATGAAGAAAAACTGGAGGAAGTAAAGTGTTTTAGATATCTGGGAGTGGATCTGGCAGCGGATGGAACCATGGAAGCGGAAGTGAATTATAGGGTGGGGGAGGGGGCGAAAGCCCTGGGAGCCTTGAAGAATGTTTGGAAGTCGAGAACATTATCTCGGAAAGCAAAAATGGTTATGTTTGAAGGAATAGTGGTTCCAACAATGTTGTATGGTTGCGAGGCGTGGGCTATGGATAGAGTTGTGCGCAGGAGGGTGGATGTGCTGGAAATGAGATGTTTGAGGACAATGTGTGGTGTGAGGTGGTTTGATCGAGTAAGTAATGTAAGGGGAAGAGAGATGTGTGGAAATAAAAAGAGCTTGGTTGAGAGAGCAGAAGAGGGTGTTTTGAAATGGTTTGGGCACATGGAGAGAATGAGTGAGGAAAGATTGACCAAGAGGATATATATGTCGGTGGTGGAGGGAACGAGGAGAAGTGGGAGACCAAATTGGAGGTGGAAAGATGAAGTGAAAAAGATTTTGTGTGATCGGGGCCTGAACATGCAGGAGGGTAAAAGTCGGGCAAGGAATAGAGTGAATTGGATCGATGTGGTATACCGGGTTGATGTGCTGTCAGTGGATTGAATCAGGGCATGTGAAGCGTGTGGGGTAAACCATGGAAAGTTGTGTGGGGCCTGGATGTGGAAAGGGAGCTGTGGTTTCTGGCATTATTGCGTGACAGCTGGAGACTGAGTGTGAACGAATGGGGCCTTTGTAGTCTTTTCCTAGTGCTACCTCGCACACATGAGGGGGGAGGGGGTTTGTATATCCATGTGTGGCACGGTGGCGATGGGAATGAACAGGGGCAGACAGTGTGAATTGTGTGCGTGGGTATATATGTATGTGTCCGTGTGCGTATATATATGTGTACATTGAGATGTATAGGTATATATATTTGCGTGTGTGGGCATGTGTGTGTACATTGTGTATGGGGTTGGGTTGTGCCATTTCTTTAGTCTGTTTCCTTGCGCTACCACGCAAACGCGGGAGACAGCGACAAAGCAAAATAAATAAATGAAATATATATATATATATATATATATATATATATATATATATATATATATATATATATATATATATATATATATATATAGGAAAATGAAACACGATAAGTTCCCAAGTGAACTTTCGTGTAATAATCACATCATCAGGGGAGACACAAGAGAGAAATATAGAAGTCAGATGATATACAACGAAGATACGTATCTAGGACGCCACTTGGTAAGCATGTGATTGTCCAAGACAGTCAACGAGCTTATCATTACTTATGTGGACAAGAAGGTGAATTGTCTACAAATCTTATCAACAATGAAGTTATCCAATTTGTATAGACCTTCACCACTATATTGATTATAGTTCTTTGCGTATTTGATAATAGAAGATTCAATGATGTTTCTCGTGGTACTGGAGTTAGAGCTTATAGCTGAGACTCCAGTCAGTACAATGCTCATAGTTTTTAACGTGATTAAACAAGGCATTTGATTCTTGTCCCGTTCTTATACTATACTTATGTTGCTTAAGTCTAACAGAAAGATCCTTACCAATCTGCCCAACATAAAACTTATCACAATTTCTACATGGCACTTTATAGATGCGTCCAAGAGAATTTTATGGTGAATTCCTGATTAAGATATTCTTTATAGTATTATTGTTGCTGAAGGCAACATTTACATTGAAGGATTTAAGCAACATGGGAAGTAAAGTGAAATTATTATCAAAAGGGAGAGCTAAAAGATTCTTGGTGTCAAAGGGAGGTTTATGCTCAACTTTTTAAAATGATTTCTTTGCTAACTTAAGGGATGTATTAATGAAAGATCTAGGGCACTTTAACTTAGATCCAATCGAATATATCTTCTCAAATTCATCATCAATAAATCTGGACTGCAAATTCGTAATGACCTAAGGAACATAGATTGAAATTATGATAATTTAACTTTGTCATGTTGAGATGAGTAATAATGGATATATGAGCATACATTGGTGGGTTTTCTGTATATGGTAAACTTAAACCTGTTTCCTTGCCTATGGATCATGCAATTTAGAAATGGTACATACCATTATTTTCATTTTCTACAGTAAATTTGATGGAAGGTACTAAATTATTAAGTAAGGGGAGAAATATTTTTGAATTTTCATTTATTGGCCAAACGCAAAGGACATCATCTACATAACTAAACCAAATTTCATTAGAAGGTAAGATATCCTTTAGTAATTTTGTTTCAAAAAATTTCATATAAAGATTACTTAGTACAGGTGAAAGAGGGTTACAGAGAGAGAGAGAGAGAGAGAGAGAGAGAGAGAGAGAGAGAGAGAGAGAGAGAGAGAGAGAGAGAGAGAGAGATGAAACTCATAAATCAGTTTGGTAAGGCGAGAAAGACGTACATACCTAAAAAGGAAAATAAACTTTTCATGTAGCTATGGAAATGCAAGTAATGTCAGGTATGGATTTGAAGCGAATTATTTATCATGTGTATCCTTCAACGTATATATGGTAAGACTTTCAACCACTCCAATTGCTAGATTATTCCACACATATGTAAACTATCCTGTTGAAGAAAAAGAACATTACCTCATTCAAAGTAAAACTTTTGCCCATGAGTTTGAGCCTATATTTATGATTGAGATCATCGAAGCCTCTGACAATCTTGAATGCCTGTATCAAATCACCTCTTAACTTTTTCTTTTCTATACCAAACAGATTCAAGTCGTTTAGTCGGTTCTTACAGGATTTCTTCCTTATTATGGGAATCATCTTAGTAGTTCGCATTTGTCTACTCTCTCACCAAACCTCAAAACAATGTTCAATACTGAGACGCACCAAATACTTCTAAAGGCTCAAGATAATTTTCCTGAACTTAGATTCAACATCTAGACCTATTGATCTAAATAAAGCAGTTTTTTGAAGCGGCGAAAAAAGGCTATCAAAATTCTAGACTTCAAAGGTTAAGAGCTCAAGATTTAGCTCAAAATTCTAATCTTCCGCTTTACATATCATCGCTGTACCGCCGCCTTGAACGCTGTTTAGGTTTGGCCTGTCTCATTGAAAAAGGAAAACACAAAGACAGAATAGAGAGCACAGCGTCGAGCTACCAAAATGATTCCCTGACTGAGACACAAATCCTATGTGAGCAGACTTCACGATGTAAACTTATTTGGCTTCGAAAAGAGAGGGTTAGGAGTTTATTTGCTACAAGTTTTTATTATCGCCAAAGGCTTTGTCTGTATAGATCTAAGCAGGTCACTGACGCTAAGTATGTAAAATTTTACTCGTAGCAACTGATATAGTCTCGTGGGCAAACGTTTTACCTCGAATGAGGTAAAGCTCATTTTCCTCACCAGAATTGTAAGCATATAAAATGATTTACCAATAGGAGTAGTTGAAGGCATCATCGATACGTTTACGAATGGACGAGAGGGATACTCCAAGTCCACGACTGATATCATTTGTGCCTCCGTAAGCACACTTAAAGCTTGTGGGTAATTCTCTTTATTAGTTTGCTTTTCTGCGTATGCCATATCTATGCTTCTCATATCTACCTCTACCAATTCCATTTATCGGAGAAACCCAATGGTTTGTTGCTGTTTCCTCACCTCTATATTCCTTGGGATCACCTTCACTATGATTATTACCGTTAGCTTCCTCATCCCCACCCCATGTAGTCCTCTCATTCTCCAGGTCCCAAAGTGTTCTTCGAGCACTCACTGGACTTGACATAGAAAAGTCGAGGAATGAAGCTGAGAACCAGTGAAGGGACACGGAACCCTTATAATGCACGAGAGAGAGAGAGAGAGAGAGAGAGAGAGAGAGAGAGAGAGAGAGAGAGAGAGAGAGAGAGAGAGAGAGGGGGGGGGGGACATGTGGCAGAGTATCGCCTGCCTCCCACTTCCTCCCAGACTATGCCACAAGTATGAGAGAGCAAGAGTAGGAAAAGGAAAACGGGACATAGAGAGTGTGTGGTGGTGGTGGCGGTGGTGTTGGGGGTGTTGGTGGTGGTGGTGGATGGGGGAAGGTGGGACACCGTGCGGCACATCAATACCACACTGTTCTCTCCCCCCACAGGGATAAAAATAAGTTTTTGCCAACTAAGGCATGTGACCTGTTGCAAGCGCTGTGACAAACGACCGCCACAAACGACACCCCAGACTGCTATTGTGAAAGCTGGAAATACCTGGAATTTTCTCTCTCGTGTAAAATGTAATTTTTCACGACAAATAATGTGTAAATGCTAGAAACATTATTGCTGAGGCAGAAAAGGTTACAGCTGTGAACTCTGGCACCCTGCCAATAAGTCATAACTATGGTGGAACAGGTGTTAAGCCCTGAGCTCTGGCGCCTCGCTAATAAATCATAACTGACGTAGAACAGTGCAGTAGAGATAGGCTTTGAACATTAACGGCTCGCTGGTAAATCATAGATGAACTAGAATAGGTGTAGAAATGATATGCTTTGAGCTCTGACGTCTCGTTAATCATTGCTGAGGTAGAACAAGCGTAGTAAAGATAGGCTTTGAACTATAACGGCTCGTTGATATATATATATATATATATATATATATATATATATATATATATATATATATATATATATATATATATTTCTTTTTTTCCTTATTCATTTCATTTTGCTTTGTCGCTGTCTCCCGCGTTAGCGAGGTAACGCAAGGAAACAGACGAAAGAATGGCCCAACCCACCCACATACACGTCCACACACGCAAATATACATACCTATACATCTCAGCGTATACATATATATACACACACAGACATATACATATATACATACACAGACATATACATATATACACATGTACATAATTCATACTGTCTGCCTTTCTTCATTCCCATCGACACCTAGCCACACATGTAATTACATCCCCCTCCCCCCTCATGTGTGCGAGGTAGTGCTAGGAAAAGACAATAAAGGCCACATTCGTTCACACTCAGTCTCTAGCTGTCATGTAATAATGCACCGAAACCACAGCTCCCTTTCCATATCCAGGCCCCACAGAACTTCTCATGGTTTACCCCAGACGCCTCAAATGCCCTGGATCAATCCATTGACAGCACGTCGAACCCGGTATACTACATCGTTCGAATTCACTCTATTCCTTGCCCGCCTTTCACCCTCCTGCATGTCCAGGCCCCGATCACTCAAAATCTTTTTCACTCCATCCTTCCACCTCCAATTTGGTCTCCCACTTCTCCTCGTTCCCTCCACCTCTGACACATATATCCTCTTCGTCAATCTTTCCTCACTCATTCTCTTCATGTGACCAAACCATTTCAAAACACCCTCTTCTGCTCTCTCAACCACACTCTTTTTATTACCACACATCCCTCTTACCCTATTATTACTTACTCGATCAAACCACCTCACACCACATATTGTCCTCAAACATCTCATTTCCAGCACATCTACCCTCCTGCGCACAACTCTATCCATAGCCCACGCCTCGCAACCATACAACATTGTTGGAACCACAATTCCTTCAAACATACCCATTTTAGCTTTCCGAGATAATGTTCTCGACTTCCACACACTCTTCAACGCTCCCAGGATTTTCGCCCCCCCCCCCCCAGCCTATGATTCACTTCCGCTTCCATGGTTCCATCTGTCGCCAAATCCACTCCCAGATATCTAAAACACTTCACTTCCTCCAGTTTTTCTCCATTCAATTTTACCTCCCAATTGACTTGACCCTCAACCCTACTGTACTTAATAACCTTACTCTTATTCACATTTACTCTCAACTTTCTTCTTTCATACACTTTACCAAACCCAGTCACCAGCTTCTGCAGTTTCTCACATGAATCAGCCACCATCGCTGTATCATCAGCGAACAACAACTGACTCACTTCCCAAGCTCTCTCATCCACAACAGACTGCATACTTGCCCCTCTTTCCAAAACCCTTGCATTCACCTCCCTAACAACCCCATCCATAGACAAATCAAACAACATGGAGACATCACACACCCCTGCCACAAACCTACATTCACTGAGAACCAATCACTTTCCTCTCTTCCTACACGTACATATGCCTTATATCCTCGATAAAAACTTTTCGCTGTTTCTATTGACAGCACGTCGACCCCGGTATACCACATCGATCCAATTCACTCTATTCCTTGCCTGCCTTTCACCCTCCCGCATGTTGAGGCACCGATCACTCAAAATCTTTTTCACTCCATCTTTCCACCTCCAATTTGGTTCCACTTTTCCTCGTTCCCTCCACCTCTGACACATATATCCTCTTGGTCAATCTTTCCTCACTCATTCTCTCCATGTGCCCAAACCATTTCAAAACACCCTCTTCTGCTCTCTCAACCACGCTCTTTTTATTTCCACACATCTCTCTCACCCTTACATTACTAACTCGATCAAACCACCTCACACCACACATTGTCCTCAAACATCTCATTTCCAGCACATCCACCCACCTGCGCACAACTCTATCCATAGCCCACGCCTCGCAACCATACAACATTGTTGGAACCACTATTCCTTCAAACACACCCATTTTTGCTTTCCGAGATAATGTTCTCGACTTCCACACATTCTTCAAGGCTCCCAGGATTTTCGCCCCCTCCCCCAGCCTATGATTCACTTCCGCTTCCATGGTTCCATCTGTTGCCAGATCCACTCCCAGATATCTAAAACACTTTACTTCCTCCAGTATTTCTCCATTCAAACTTACCTCCCAATTGACTTGACCCTCAACCCTACTGTACCTAATAACCTTGCTCTTATTCACATTTACTCTTAACTTTCTTCTTTCACACACTTTACCAAACTCAGTCACCAGCTTCTGCAGTTTCTCACATGAAGGTGGGTTGATTAGAAAGGGTAGTGAGTGGTGGGATGAAGAAGTAAGATTATTAGTGAAAGAGAATAGAGAGGCATTTGGACGATTTTTGCAGGGAAGAAATGCAAATGAGTGGGAGATGTATAAAAGAAAGAGACAGGAGGTTAAGAGAAAGGTGCAAGAGGTGAAAAAGAAGGCTAATGAGAGTTGGGGTGAGAGAGCATCATTAAATTTTAGGGAGAATAAAAAGATGTTTTGGAAGGAGGTAAATAAAGTGCGTAAAACAAGAGAGGAAATGGAAACTTCAGTGAAAGGGGCTAATGGGGAGGTGATAACAAGTAGTAGTGATGTGAGAAGGAGATGGAGTGAGTATTTTGAAGGTTTGTTGAATGTGTTTGATGATAGAGAGGCAGATATAGGGTGTTTTGGTCTAGGTGGTGTGCAAAGTGAGAGGGTTAGGGAAAATGATTTGGTAAACAGAGAAGAGGTAGTAAAAGCTTTGCGGAAGATGAAAGCCGGCAAGGCAGAAGGTTTGGATGGTATTGCGGTGGAATTTATTATAAAAGTGGGTGACTGTATTGTTGACTGGTTGGTAAGGTTATTTAATGTATGCATGATTCATGGTGAGGTGCCTGAGGATTGGCGGAATGCGTGCCTAGTGCCATTGTACAGAGGCAAAGGGGATAAGAGTGAGTGCTCAAATTATATAGGTATAAGTTTTTTGAGTATTCCTGGGAAATGATATGTGAGGGTATTGACTGAGAGGGTAAAGGCATGTACACAGCATCAGATTGGGGAAGAGCAGTGTGGATTCAGAAGTGGTAGAGGATGTGTGGTACAGGTGTTCGCTTTGAAGAGTGTATGTGAGAAATACTTAGAAAAGCAAATGGATTTGTATGTAGCATTTATGGATCTGGAGAAGGCATATGATAGATTTGATAGAGATGCTCTGTGGAAGGTATTAAGAATATGTGGTGTGGGAGGCAAGTTGATAGAAGCAGTGAAATGTTTTTATCGAGGATGTAAGGCATGTGCACGTGTAGGAAGAGAGGAAAGTGATTGGTTGTCAGTGAGTGTAGGTTTGCGGCAGGGGTGTGTGATGTCTCAATGGTTGTTTAATTTGTTTATGGGTGGGGTTGTTAGGGAGGTGAATGCAAGAGTTTTGGAAAGAGGGGCTAGTATGAAGTCTGTTGGGGATGAGAGAGCTTGGAAAGTGAGTCAGTTGTTGTTCGCTGATGATACAGCGCTGGTGGCTGATATATATATATATATATATATATATATATATATATATATATATATATATATATATATATATATATATATATATATATATATATATATATATATATATATATATATATATATATATATATATATATATTTTTTTTTTTATTATACTTTGTCGCTGTCTCCCGCGTTTGCGAGGTAGCGCAAGGAAACAGACGAAAGAAATGGCCCAACCCCCCCCCCATACACATGTATATACATACGTCCACACACGCAAATATACATTCCTACACAGCTTTCCATGGTTTACCCCAGACGCTTCACATGCCTTGATTCAATCCACTGACAGCACGTCAACCCCGGTATACCACATCGCTCCAATTCACTCTATTCCTTGCCCTCCTTTCACCCTCCTGCATGTTCAGGCCCCGATCACACAAAATCTTTTTCACTCCATCTTTCCACCTCCAATTTGGTCTCCCTCTTCTCCTCGTTCCCTCCACCTCCGACACATATATCCTCTTGGTCAATCTTTCCTCACTCATTCTCTCCATGTGCCCAAACCACTTCAAAACACCCTCTTCTGCTCTCTCAACCACGCTCTTTTTATTTCCACACATCTCTCTTACCCTTACGTTACTCACTCGATCAAACCACCTCACACCACACATTGTCCTCAAACATCTCATTTCCAGCACATCCATCCTCCTGCGCACAACTCTATCCATAGCCCACGCCTCGCAACCATACAACATTGTTGGAACCACTATTCCTTCAAACATACCCATTTTTGCTTTCCGAGATAATGTTCTCGACTTCCACACATTCTTCAAGGCCCCCAGAATTTTCGCCCCCTCCCCCACCCTATGATCCACTTCCGCTTCCATGGTTCCATCCGCTGCCAGATCCACTCCCAGATATCTAAAACACTTCACTTCCTCCAGTTTTTCTCCATTCAAACTCACCTCCCAATTGACTTGACCCTCAACCCTACTGTACCTAATAACCTTGCTCTTATTCACATTTACTCTTAACTTTCTTCTTCCACACACTTTACCAAACTCAGTCACCAGCTTCTGCAGTTTCTCACATGAATCAGCCACCAGCGCTGTATCATCAGCGAACAACAACTGACTCACTTCCCAAGCTCTCTCATCCCCAACAGACTTCATACTTGCCCCTCTTTCCAAAACTCTTGCATTTACCTCCCTAACAACCCCATCCATAAACAAATTAAACAACCATGGAGACATCACACACCCCTGCCGCAAACCTACATTCACTGAGAACCAATCACTTTCCTCTCTTCCTACACGTACACATGCCTTACATCCTCGATAAAAACTTTTCACTGCTTCTAACAACTTTCCTCCTACACCATATATTCTTAATACCTTCCACAGAGCATCTCTATCAACTCTATCATATGCCTTCTCCAGATCCATAAATGCTACATACAAATCCATTTGCTTTTCTAAGTATTTCTCACATACATTCTTCAAAGCAAACACCTGATCCACACATCCTCTACCACTTCTGAAACCACACTGCTCTTCCCCAATCTGATGCTCTGTACATGCCTTCACCCTCTCAATCAATACCCTCCCATATAATTTACCAGGAATACTCAACAAACTTATACCTCTGTAATTTGAGCACTCACTCTTATCCCCTTTGCCTTTGTACAATGGCACTATGCACGCATTCCGCCAATCCTCAGGCACCTCACCATGAGTCATACATACATTAAATAACCTTACCAACCAGTCAACAATACAGTCACCCCCTTTTTTAAATAAATTCCACTGCAATACATTCCAAACCTGCTGCCTTGCCGGCTTTCATCTTCCGCAAAGCTTTCACTACCTCTTCTCTGTTTAAAAAATCATTTTCCCTAACCCTCTCACTTTGCACACCACCTCGACCAAAACACCCTATATCTGCCACTCTATCATCAAACACATTCAACAAACCTTCAAAATACTCACTCCATCTCCTTCTCACATCACCACTACTTGTTATCACCTCCCCATTTGCGCCCTTCACTGAAGTTCCCATTTGCTCCCTTGTCTTACGCACTTTATTTACCTCCTTCCAGAACATCTTTTTATTCTCCCTAAAATTTAATGATACTCTCTCACCCCAACTCTCATTTGCCCTTTTTTTCACCTCTTGCACCTTTCTCTTGACCTCCTGTCTCTTTCTTTTATACATCTCCCACTCAATTGCATTTTTTCCCTGCAAAAATCGTCCAAATGCCTCTCTCTTCTCTTTCACTAATACTCTTACTTCTTCATCCCACCACTCACTACCCTTTCTAATCAACCCACCTCCCACTCTTCTCATGCCACAAGCATCTTTTGCGCAATCCATCACTGATTCCCTAAATACATCCCATTCCTCCCCCACTCCCCTTACTTCCATTGCTCTCACCTTTTTCCATTCTGTACTCAGTCTCTCCTAGGTACTTCCTCACACAGGTCTCCTTCCCAAGCTCACTTACTCTCACCACCCTCTTCACCCCAACATTCACTCTTCTTTTCCGAAAACCCATACAAATCTTCACCTTAGCCTCCACAAGATAATGATCAGACATCCCTCCAGTTGCACCTCTCAGCACATTAACATCCAAAAGTCTCTCTTTCGCACGCCTGTCAATTAACACGTAATCCAATAATGCTCTCTGGCCATCTCTCCTACTTACATAAGTATACTTATGTATATCGCGCTTTTTAAAACAGGTATTCCCAATCATCAGTCCTTTTTCAGCACATAAATCTACAAGCTCTTCACCATTTCCATTTACAACACTGAACACCCCATGTATACCAACTATTCCCTCAACTGCCACATTACTCACCTTTGCATTCAAATCACCCATCACTATAACCCGGTCTCGTGCATCAAAACCACTAACACACTCATTCAGCTGCACCCAAAACACTTGCCTCTCATGATCTTTCTTCTCATGCCCGGGTGCATATGCACCAATAATCACCCACCTCTCTCCATCAACTTTCAGTTTTACCCATATTAATCGAGAATTTACTTTCTTACATTCTATCACATACTCCCACAACTCCTGTTTCAGGAGTATTGCTACTCCTTCCCTTGCTCTTGTCCTCTCACTAACCCCTGACTTTACTCCCCAGACATTCCCAAACCACTCTTCCCCTTTACCCTTGAGCTTCGTTTCACTCAGAGCCAAAACATCCAGGTTCCTTTCCTCAAACATACTACCTATCTCTCCTTTTTTCTCATCTTGGTTACATCCACACACATTTAGACACCCCACTCTGAGCCTTCGAGGAGGATGAGCACTCCCCGCGTGACTCCTTCTTCTGTTTCCCATTTTAGAAAGTTAATACAAGGCGGGGAGGATTTCTGGCCCCCCGCTCCCGTCCCCTCTAGTCGCTTTCTGCGACACGCGAGGAATACGTGGGAAGTATTCTTTCACCCCTATCCCCAGGGATAATATACACATATATATACATATACACATACACACACATACACATACATACGCACATATACACACACACACACACACACACATACATATATATATATACATATGAAAAATGTAAGAAACAATTTAGAAAACTGAAACTTCTAGCTTGAAATGAATGAAAAAATGAATGTCACATAATGGTTCAACCTCTGGCTATGGAAAAAGGAAATGTATAATTTATTTTACACAAACGTCAATAGCAGTTCTCATCCATTTAACCACTGTATCAATAAGCTTCAATGTCTAAGCTACATTTTTCTCCAATTTCACTATTTTCTTGTCAAAACACCATGTATGAAAACTATCACTCCAGTAACACAACTATAAACATTTACTTCCCCTTTAAAAGAAGTTCTGGGGAAGGTTTATTATACCACTTAATATTTACGCAGGTAATTTTCATAAAATAAACCTGAAATTATCAAGGTAAAACACTGTAAACACTTTTTTTTTTTTCCAAAAGAAGGAACAGAGAATTGGGCCAGGTGAGGGTATTCCCTCAAAGGCCCAGTCCTCTGTTCTTAACGTTACCTCGCAAATGCGGGAAATGGCGAATATATATATATATATATATATATATATATATTAATATATATATATATATATATATATATATATATATATATATATATATATATATATATATATATATATCTATATAAAGGAGAGATAGGTAGTATGTTTGAGGAAAGGAACCTGGATGTTTTGGCTCTGAGTGAAACGAAGCTCAAGGGTAAAGGGGAAGAGTGGTTTGGGAATGTCTGGGGAGTAAAGTCAGGGGTTAGTGAGAGGACAAGAGCAAGGGAAGGAGTAGCAATACTCCTGAAACAGGAGTTGTGGGAGTATGTGATAGAGTGTAAGAAAGTAAATTCTCGATTTAATATGGGGTAAAACTGAAAGTTGATGGAGAGAGGTGGGTGATTATTGGTGCATATGCACCTGGGTATGAGAAGAAAGATCAAGAGAGGCAAGTGTTTTGGGAGCAGCTGAATGAGTGTGTTAGTGGTTTTGATGCACGAGACCGGGTCATAGTGATGGGTGATTTGAATGCAAAGGTGAGTAATGTGACAGTTGAGGGAATAAATTGGTATACATGGGGGTGTTCAGTGTTGTAAATGGAAATGGTGAAGAGCTTGTAGATTTATGTGCTGAAAAAGGACTGATGATTGGGAATTCCTGGTTTAAAAAGCGAGATATACATAAGTATACTTATGTAAGTAGGAGAGATGGCCAGAGAGCGTTATTGGATTACGTGTTAATTGACAGGCGTGCGAAAGAGAGACTTTTGGATGTTAATGTGCTGAGAGGTGCAACTGGAGGGATGTCTGATCATTATCTTTTGGAGGCTAAGGTGAAGATTTGTATGGGTTTTCAGAAAAGAAGAGTGAATGTTGGGGTGAAGAGGGTGGTGAGAGTAAGTGAGCTTGGGAAGGAGACCTGTGTGAGGAAGTACCAGGAGAGACTGAGTACAGAATGGAAAAAGGTGAGAACAATGGAAGTAAGGGGAGTGGGGAAGGAATGGGATGTATTTAGGGAATCAGTGATGGATTGCGCAAAAGATGCTTGTGGCATGAGAAGAGTGGGAGGTGGGTTGATTAGAAAGGGTAGTGAGTGGTGGGATGAAGAAGTAAGAGTATTATTGAAAGAGAAGAGAGAGGCATTTGGACGATTTTTGCAGGGAAAAAATGCAATTGAGTGGGAGATGTATAAAAGAAAGAGACAGGAGGTCAAGAGAAAGGTGCAAGAGGTGAAAAAAAGGGTAAATGAGAGTTGGGGTGAGAGAGTATCATTAAATTTTAGGGAGAATAAAAAGATGTTCTGGAAGGAGGTAAATAAAGTGCGTAAGACAAGGGAGCAAATGGGAACTTCGGTGAAGGGCACAAGTGGGGAGGTGATAACAAGTAGTGGTGATGTGAGAAGGAGATGGAGTGAGTATTTTGAAGGTTTGTTGAATGTGTTTGATGATAGAGTGGCAGATATAGTGTGTTTTGGTCGAGGTGGTGTGCAAAGTGAGAGGGTTAGGGAAAATGATTTTTTAAACAGAGAAGAGGTAGTGAACGCTTTGCGGAAGATGAAAGCCGGCAAGGCAGCAGGTTTGGATGGTATTGCAGTGGAATTTATTAAAAAAGGGGGTGACTGTATTGTTGACTGGTTGGTAAGGTTATTTAATGTATGTATGACTCATGGTGAGGTGCCTGAGGATTGGCGGAATGCGTGCATAGTGCCATTGTACAAAGGCAAAGGGGATAAGAGTGAGTGCTCAAATTACAGAGGTATAAGTTTGTTGAGTATTCCTGGTAAATTATATGGGAGGGTATTGATTGAGAGGGTGAAGGCATGTACAGAGCATCAGATTGGGGAAGAGCAGTGTGGTTTCAGAAGTGGTAGAGGATGTGTGGATCAGGTGTTTGCTTTGAAGAATGTATGTGAGAAATACTTAGAAAAGCAAATGGATTTGTATGTAGCATTTATGGATCTGGAGAAGGCATATGATAGAGTTGATAGAGATGCTCTGTGGAAGGTATTAAGAATATATGGTGTGGGAGGAAAGTTGTTAGAAGCAGTGAAAAGTTTTTATCGAGGATGTAAGGCATGTGTACGTGTAGGAAGAGAGGAAAGTGATTGGTTCTCAGTGAATGTAGGTTTGCGGCAGGGGTGTGTGATGTCTCCATGGTTGTTTAATTTGTTTATGGATGGGGTTGTTAGGGAGGTAAATGCAAGAGTTTTGGAAAGAGGGGCAAGTATGAAGTCTGTTGGGGATGAGAGAGCTTGGGAAGTGAGTCAGTTGTTGTTCGCTGATGATACAGCGCTGGTGGCTGATTCATGTGAGAAACTGCAGAAGCTGGTGACTGAGTTTGGAAAAGTGTGTGGAAGAAGAAAGTTAAGAGTAAATGTGAATAAGAGCAAGGTTATTAGGTACAGTAGGGTTGAGGGTCAAGTCAATTGGGAGGTGAGTTTGAATGGAGAAAAACTGGAGGAAGTCAAGTGTTTTAGATATCTGGGAGTGGATCTGGCAGCGGATGGAACCATGGAAGCGGAAGTGGATCATAGGGTGGGGGAGGGGGCGAAAATCCTGGGGGCCTTGAAGAATGTGTGGAAGTCGAGAACATTATCTCGGAAAGCAAAAATGGGTATGTTTGAAGGAATAGTGGTTCCAACAATGTTGTATGGTTGCGAGGCGTGGGCTATGGATAGAGTTGTGCGCAGGAGGATGGATGTGCTGGAAATGAGATGTTTGAGGACAATGTGTGGTGTGAGGTGGTTTGATCGAGTGAGTAACGTAAGGGTAAGAGAGATGTGTGGAAATAAAAAGAGCGTGGTTGAGAGAGCAGAAGAGGGTGTTTTGAAGTGGTTTGGGCACATGGAGAGGATGAGTGAGGAAAGATTGACCAAGAGGATATATGTGTCGGAGGTGGAGGGAACAAGGAGAAGAGGGAGACCAAATTGGAGGTGGAAAGATGGAGTGAAAAAGATTTTGTGTGATCGGGGCCTGAACATGCAGGAGGGTGAAAGGAGGGCAAGGAATAGAGTGAATTGGAGCGATGTGGTATACCGGGGTTGACGTGCTGTCAGTGGATTGAATCAAGGCATGTGAAGCGTCTGGGGTAAACCATGGAAAGCTGTGTAGGTATGTATATTTGCGTGTGTGGACGTATGTATATACATGTGTATGGGGGGGGGGTTGGGCCATTTCTTTCGTCTGTTTCCTTTGCGCTACCTCGCAAACGCGGGAGACAGCGACAAAGTATAAAAAAAAAAAAAATATATATATATATATATATATATATATATATATATATATATATATAGGGAAATGACTATATGAATCCTATGTAATCGAATACCGTTCCTCTCACGTTGGTGAGCAACGGGGTCAAGCGGTCGCGCTCCCGCCTTCCACGCAGGGGTCCCGGGTTCGATCCTGGCTGTTGGAGGTTTTATGTTCTATGTAAGTGCACGTTCATATGCACTTTGTTCGTATTTATATACCTCCTTGTTGTGTAAATAGGTTCGGTAAAATTTCATCTACTGTTTGTGTGAGTCTGATGTGAAACAACTGGTTTATACATATCAACATATACAAACATACATATACTTATATACACATGTAGATATTAATACTGTCTTGCCTTCATTTATTTTTGTCACTACCCTACCCCACACGAAGTAGCTTCGTTAACCCCCCCCCCCCCGACTTCAGCGAAGTAGCGCTAGGAAAACAGAAAAATTAAGCCACATACGTTCACATTCAGTTTCTAGCTGTCATGTGTAATGCACCGAAACCACTGTTCCCTATCCACATTCAGGCCGTACAGACCTTTTCCATGGTTTGTCCCAGATGCTTCACATGCCCTGGTTCAATCCATTGACAGCACATCGACCCTGGTATACCACATCGTTCCAATTCACTCTATTTCTTGCACGTCTTTCACCCTCCTGTATCTTCAGGCCCCGATCACTCAAAATCTTTTTCACTCCATCTTTCCACCTCCAATTTGGTCTCCCACTTCTCCGTCTTCCCTCCACCTCTGACACATATATCCTCTTTGTCAATCTTTCCTCACCCATTCTCTCCATGTGTCTAAACCATTTCAATACACCTTCTGCTTTCTCAGCCACATTCTTTTTATTACCACACATCTCTCTTACCCTTTCATTGCTTAATCGATCAAACCACCTCACACCACATATTTTCCTCAAACATCTCATTTCCATCACAACCACCCTCTACCGCTCGACCCTATCTATATCCCATGCCTCGCAACCATATAACATTGTTGGAACCACTATTCCTTCAAACATACCAATTTTTGCTCTCTGAGATAACGATTTTCCTTCCATACATTCTTCATAGCTCCCGGAACTTTCGCTCTCTCCCCTACCCTGTGACTCACTTCCGCTTCCATGGTTCCATCCGCTGCTAAACCCACCCCCAGATATCTAAAGTATTTCACTTCCTCCAGTTTTTCTCCATTCAAAATTACTTCCTAGATAACTTGTCCCTCAACCCTACCAAATCTAATAACCTTGCTCTTATTCACATTTACTCTCAACTTTCTTCTTTCACACAGTTTCTCACCCGAATCTGCCACCAGCGCTATATTATCAGCGAACCACAACTGACACACTTTTCAGCTTTCTCATGCACAACAGACGCATACTTCCTCTCTCCAAAACTCTTCTATTCACTTCCCTAGCCACCCCATACATAAACAAATCAAACAACATGGAGACATCACGCACCCCTGCCGCAAACCAACATTCACTGGGAACCAATCACTTTCCTCTCTTCCTACTCCCACACATTCCTTACATCCTTGGTAAAAACGTTTCACTACTTCTAGCAACTTACCTCCTACACGTCATGCTCTTAAAACCTTCCACAAAGCATCTCTATCAACCCCATCATATGCCTTCTTCAGATCTAAAAATGCTACATACAAATCCATCTGTTTTTCCAAATATTTCTCACATACATTCTTCAAAGTAAACACCTGATCCACACATCCTCTACCACTTCTGGAACCACAGTGCTCTTCTCTAACCTGATGTTCTGTACATGCCTTCACCCTGTCAATCATTACCTTCCAATATAATTTCCCGGAAATAATCAACAAGCTTATGCCTCTGTAATTTGAACATTCATTTTTATCCCCTTTGCCTTTGTACAATGGCACTATGCATGTATTCCACCAATCCTCAGTAACTTGACCATGATCCATACATACGCTGAATATCCTTACCAACCAATCAACAACAGTCACCCCTGTTTTTGATAAATTTCACTGCAATACCATTCAAACCCGACGCCTTACCAAACCATTCTCCCTGATCCTCTCACTTCGCATACCATCCCGACCAAAACATCCTATATCTGCCACTCTACCATCAGACACATTCAACAAACCTTCAAAATACTAACTCCATCTTCTCACTTATTACCTCCCCATTAGCCCCTTTCACCGATGTTCTCATTTGTTTTCAGGTCTTACGTACGGTATTCATCTCCTTTCAAAACATTTTTTTATTCTTTCTAAAATTTAATGATACTCTCTCACCCCTAACTCTTATTTACCCTCATTTTCACCTCTTCCACCTTTCTCTTGACCTCCTGCTGCTTTCTTTTATGCATCTCCCAGCCATTTGCACTATTTCCCTGCAAAAATCGTCCAAACGCCTTTCTCTTCCCTTTCACTAACAACCTTACAAATGTATCTATCTATCTATCTATCTATCTATCTATCTATCTATCAATATATATATATTTAATTTTTTTTTTAAACTATTCGCCATTTCCCGCATTAGCGAGGTAGCGTTAAGAACAGAGGACTGGGCCTTTTTTGGAATATCCTCACCTGGCCCCCTCTGTTCCTTCTTTTGGAAAATTAAAAAAAAAATACGAGAGGGGAGGATTTCCAGCCCCCCGCTCCCTCCCCTTTTAGTCGCCTTCTACGACACACAGGGAATACGTGGGAAGTATTCTTTCTCCCCTATCCCCAGGGAATATATATATATATATATATTTATATATATATATATATATATATATATATATATATATATATATATATATATATATATATATATATATATATATATATATATATATATATATATATATATATATATATATATATATATACATACATATATATATTTTCTTTTTTTGCCGCTGTCTCCGCTTTTGCGAGGTAGCGCAAGGAAACAGACGAAAGAAATGGCCCAACCCACCCACATATACATGTATATACATACGTCCACACACGCAAATATACATACCTACACAGCTTTCCATGGTTTACCCCAGACGCTTCACATGCCCTGATTCAATCCACTTACAGCACGTCAACCCCGGTATAACACATCGATCCAATTCACTCTATTCCTTGCCCTCCTTTCACCCTCCTGCATGTTCAGGCCCCGATCACACAAAATCTTTTTCACTCTATCTTTCCACCTCCAATTTGTTCTCCCACTTCTCCTCGTTCCCTCCACCTCCGACACATATATCCTCTGGGTAAATCTTTCCTCACTCATTCTCTCCATGTGCCCAAACCATTTAAAAACACCCTCTTCTGCTCTCTCAACCACGCTCTTTTTATTTCCACACATCTCTCTTACCCTTACGTTACTTACTCGATCAAACCACCTCACACCACACATTGTCCTCAAACATCTCATTTCCAGCACATCCACCCTCCTGCGCACAACTCTATCCATAGCCCACGCCTCGCAACCATACAACATTGTTGGAGCCACTATTCCTTCAAACATACCCATTTTTGCTTTCCGAGATAATGTTCTCGACTTCTACACATTCTTCAAGGTTCCCAGGATTTTCGCCCCCTCCCCCACCCTATGATCCACTTCCGCTTCCATGGTTCCATCCGCTGCCAGATAAACTCCCACATATCTAAAACACTTTACTTCCTCCAGTTTTTCTCCATTCAAACTTACCTCCCATTTGACTTGACCCTCAAACCTACTGTACCTAATTACCTTGCTCTTATTCACATTTACTCTTAACTTTCTTCTTTCACACACTTTACCAAACTCAGTCACCAGCTTCTGCAGTTTCACACATGAATCAGCCACCAGTGCTGTATCATCAGCGAACAACAACTGACTCACTTCCCAAGCTCTGTCATCCCCAACAGACTTCATACTTGCCCCTCTTTCCAAAACTCTTGCATTTCACCTTCCTAACAACCCCATCCATAAACAAATTAAACAACCATGGAGACATCACACACCCCTGCCGCAAACCTACATTCACTGAGAACCAATCACTTTCCTCTCTTCCTACACGTACACATGCCTTACATCCTCGATAAAAACTTTTCACTGCTTCTAACAACTTGCCTCCTACACCATATATTCTTAATACCTTCCACAGAGCATCTCTATCAACTCTATCATATGCCTTCTCCAGATCCATAAATGCTACATACAAATCCATTTGCTTTTCTAAGTATTTCTCACATACATTCTTCAAAGCAAACACCTGATCCACACATCCTCTAACACTTCTGAAACCACACTGCTCTTCCCCAATCTGATGCTCTGTACATGCCTTCACCCTCTCAATCAATACCCTCCCATATAATTTACCAGGAATACTCAACAAACTTATACCTCTGTAATTTGAGCACTCACTCTTATCCCCTTTGCCTTTGTACAATGGCACTATGCACGCATTCCGCCAATCCTCAGGCACCTCACCATGAGTCATACATACATCAAATAACCTTACCAACCAGTCAATAATACAGTCACCCCCTTTTTTAATAAATTCCACTGCAATACCATCCAAACCTGCTGCCTTGCCGCCTTTCATCTTCAGCAAAGCTTTTGCTACCTCTTCTCTGTTTACCAAATCATTTTCCCTAACCCTCTCACTTTGCACACCACCTCGACTAAAACACCCTATATCTGCCACTCTATCATCAAACACATTTAAGAAACCTTCAAAATACTCACTCCATCTCCTTCTCACATCATCACTACTTGTTATCACCTCCCCATTTGCGCGCTTCACTGAAGTTCCCATTTGCTCCCTTGTCTTACGCACTTTATTTACCTCCTTCCAGAACATCTTTTTATTCTCCCTAAAATTTAATAATACTCTCTCACCCCAACTCTCATTTGCCCTCTTTTTCACCTCTTGCACCTTTCTCTTGACCTCCTTTCTCTTTCTTTTATACATCTCCCACTCAATTGCATTTTTTCCCTGCAAAAATCGTCCAAATGCCTCTCTCTTCTCTTTCACTAATAATTTTACTTCTTCATCCCACCACTCACTACCCTTTCTAATCAACCCACCTCCCACTCTTCTCATGCCACAAGCATCTTTTGCGCAATCCATCACTGATTCCCTAAATAAATCCCATTCCTCCCCCACTCCCCTTACTTCCATTGTTCTCACCTTTTTCCATTCTGTACTCAGTCTCTCCTGGTACTTCCTCACACAAGTCTCCTTCCCAAGCTCACTTACTCTCACCACCCTCTTCACCCCAACATTCACTCTTCTTTTCTGAAAACCCATACAAATCTTCACCTTAGCCTCCACAAGATAATGATCAGACATCCCTCCAGTTGCACCTCTCAGCACATTAACATCCAAAAGTCTCTCTTTCGCGCGCCTGTCAATTAACACGTAATCCAATAACGCTCTCTGGCCATCTCTCCTACTTACGTACGTATAATTATGTATATCTCGCTTTATAAACCAGGTATTCCCAATCACCAGTCCTTTTTCAGCACATAAATCTACAAGCTCTTCACCATTTCCATTTACAACACTGAACACCCCATGTATACCAGTTATTCCCTCAACTGCCACATTACTCACCTTTGCATTCAAATCACCCATCACTATAACCTGGTCTCGTGCATCAAAACCACTAACACACTCATTCAGCTGCTCCAAAAACACTTGCCTCTCATGATCTTTCTTCTCATGCCCAGGTGCATATGCACCAATAATCACCCATCTCTCTCCATTAACTTTCAGTTTTACCCATATTAATCGAGAATTTACTTTCTTACATTCTATCACATACTCCCACAACTCCTGTTTCAGGAGTACTGCTACTCCTTCCCTTGCTCTTGTCCTCTCACTAACCCCTGACTTTACTTTATATATATGTATATATATATATATATATATATATATATATATATATATATATATATATATATATATATATATATATATATATATATATATATATATATATATAAATATATATATATATATATATATATATATATATATATATATATATATATATATATATATGTATATATATATATATATATATATATATACATATATATATATATTTTTTTTCTTTTTTTTTGCTTTGTCGCTGTCTCCCGCGTTTGCGAGGTAGCGCAAGGAAACAGACGAAAGAAATGGCCCAACCCACCCCCATACACATGTATATACATACGTCCACACACGCAAATATACATACCTACACAGCTTTCCATTGTTTACCCCAGACGCTTCACATGCCCTGATTCAATCCACTGACAGCACGTCAACCCTGGTATACCACATCGATTCAATTCACTCTATTCCTTGCACTCCTTTCACCCTCCTGCATGTTTAGGCCCCGATCACACAAAATCTTTTTCACTCCATCTTTCCACCTCCAATTTGGTCTCCCACTTCTTCTTGTTCCCTTCACCTCCGACACATATATCCTCTTGGTCAATTTTTCCTCACTCATTCTCTCCATGTGCCCAAACCATTTCAAAACACCCTTTTCTGCTCTCTCAACCACGCTCTTTTTATTTCCACACATCTCTCTTACCCTTACGTTACCTACTCGATCAAACCACCTCACACCACACATTGTCCTCAAACATCTCATTTCCAGCACATCTATCCTCCTGCGCACAACTCTATTCATAGCCCACGCCTCGCAACCATAAAACATTGTTGGAACCACTATTCCTTCAAGCATACCCATTTTTGCTTTCCGAGATAATGTTCTCGACTTCCACACATTCTTCAAGGCTCCCAGGATTTTCGCCCCCTCCCCCACCATATGATCCACTTCCGCTTCCATGGTTCCATCCGCTGCCAGATCCACTCCCAGATATCTAAAACACTTTACTTCCTCCAGTTTTTCTCCATTCAAACTTACCTCCCAATTGTATATATTTGTGTGTGTGTGTGTGTTGTGTGTGTGTGTGTGTGTGTGTGTGTGTGTGTGTGTGTGTGTATGTAGAACGAATATTGTGCAATGTACGCGCATTCTCAGAGAACATACACCAATCCCATACAGTAGGTCTCACACCGGTACCACTTGTGCAAGAATCTGGGTAATGTTAGGGATTTACCTTTTGATTCACTCTGTACCCCTAGGAATGTTATACATCAAATTTTTCAATGCTTTTTTCACAATCTTTGATAGTAACCTCTGTACCAAGAGTCACACTACGATGTAAACGATGGTTCTCATCAGGTGGACTTAATAAAAATGAAACACACTATGTGGTATAAAGAAATATCATCTTTCATTATGAGCTTTTGAGTTCAGTTTACTTGCTGATGCCCAGTGTTTGGACGACAATTTGTGTTTCAGTAAATAATTCATTATTTTATGGACCTAAAACAATAGAGCAACAATAAAACAAGAGTGAACTCATGGATGAGACCCATTACAAAATACAAATAAATATCAGGGGAAAGGAACAAGCAATGAAAGTAAATATCAGGCAAATTAGCAATCTATGAAAATAAATACCGGATATGAAAGGGAAACATTCTTGTAGCACGAAAAAGATGATAATATAATAAAATGAAGCCAGAATAAAATTCTCAAGAAAATAGAGAAATCTGGGGACAAAATCTTAGCGAAAATCTGGAGAAACCGAGGAAGACGCTTGTGGCAAATGCCCTGGTTTAGCCCGAGGGCAATTATCCCTGAGAGATGTGTGAGGCGGGCGAGGGACGGGCCGGATCATGGTGACGACGAGAGGCTCTTCCTTGTCCCTGGAAGCCACCGATGCCTGGCAGCCTCGAGTTGAAGCTACCTGACAGCAGTTAATGACCAGGAAGTCCCCAGATCTCTGCAACTTACACTTTTAGCTGTTCGTGTTTCTTCCTCCTCCTACTTCAGCCACTCAGCTGCTCCAACCCAAATTCCTGCCAAGCTCTTTTCACATTATTCTACCCTCTGTGGCTCCAGTCACACTCTTCCATCTATAATCACAACCCTTGTATCACGTACTCCCTCTACCAACGAGCCTTCAACCTCAAGCTTTCTCGACCCTTATTTCCACCCACTATTACATTCTTTATAACTCCTTCGATATCTAAAGTAAATCTCTAGTAATATTCCCAGTAACTTCTCACTCACAGCAACTCTACGAACAGTTCCTGCAGCATTCCAGCGGCGTATATTCTTCCCCACACTCTCCTTGCACCTTTCATCTACTCCAATCCTGATGATTATATTTCCTGTAGCCTTCTGCCTATCCTATCTCCCTAACATATATCCCCTGAAGTCTTCGACCTTATAACCCCTTTCAGAGAGGCAGAGAAGGTCCGTCTTTAACCAAGAACCCTTTTTTTTTTTTTCTAGACACTCCCGCAACTTGCAACTGCAATGCACGGTAGCAAGGAAGTTGCTTTACAAGACTATACTGCTTCGTCACCAGACGATGATGAGACTCGCCAAAGGTGACTTTTCATTCGCGGTATAACATAAAGCGGATAGACGCATTATATATATATATATATATATATATATATATATATATATATATATATATATATATATATATATATATATATATATATTCTTTTTTCATAACTGATCGCCTTTTACCGCACTAGCGGGGTAAAGCCAGGATTAGACGAAGAGGCGAAGAATGGCCATATCGCTCACCCTCAGTCTCTAACTACCATATGCAATGCACCAAAGCCACAGCTTCATATCCACAACCAGGCTCCACAGGCCTTCCATGGTTCATTCCACTGGCAGCATGTTGACCCCTGTATACTATATCGTTCCAATTTACTCTATCCCGCGCACGCCGTTCACCCTCCTGCATGTTCAGGCCCCGATCACTCAAAATCTTTTTCACTCCATCAGAGAAATTCACTTATCATTTCTGTATTATTTGTCATTAAATAAGTTCAGGGAATTATATCACTCAGGTCAGACTTATCTCTCTGATATCTGTATTGAATCTTATGTTTTATGTTACTTTCCGCAGATATGTATGTCTTTGCTGGGGTCAGAGGTTAGACCCATATAGGAAAACACAAAGGAACCTTAGTACTTTATAATTACATACAAAACAAACTTAACCCGATGGGGAATATATAAGAAAAAAATAGTTCTAACTGCAGTATATCATAAGATATTTATATGATCTTTAAGCTTACCTTGAAAGTTTGAAAGTATGAAGATAAAGGAAACAGTTATGGAAGTCGTTATTGTAAAAAAAAAGAAACAGAAGTGGTTACTTTAGATATACATGAATGGAAGTGGTTTTTGTGAAAAGAAATGAAAACTAATGTGAAAAAGTTATTCCTCCTATTAACATAACACAAAAAATATTTTTACTAAGAACTTACCATTAAAAGGGACTCATTCTCCATACCACCGGCTTCCTGCTGAGAGACAGAGAGAATGAGCTTACCCGCATTACCATAATCTGCTGGTCATTCATCATTTATAAGCTATCTATCCACCGCCTTATCAATATACATGGGTCTATTGGACCCAAAAATCATTAAATTCAAAGAAGGAAAAGGGGCACAGAGTGATGCACATGCCCTAAGCGATGTCTGAACAAGAACTGAAGGTAGAGGGACCCACGTGGTCGTACACATATGGGATCACCACAGAACAAGTAAACGCGAGAAGCGTCGGGTCAGACAGACCCAGGGTTGACACTGGCAGTCGAAAGTTAATCACATTATTCATTGCACGAGTTTCTTGCAATCATGTTAGGTTTATGTAACCGTCCATGAAACGTCTGATTCAATATCTTTTGCTATTAAGCTCGGATGGTATTGTTTAGTAAAGATGTATTCTTTCTATAGTACCAAAAGCTTTTTAAGAAGTTTTGATGTATATATATATATATATATATATATATATATATATATATATATATATATATATATATATATATATATAGCAGAGCAGAGGAGGGTGTTTTGAGGTGGTTTGGGCACGTGGAGAGAGTGAGTGGGGAGA
>NC_092236.1:24953440-25000940 GCF_036320965.1 Panulirus ornatus
GGGAGTACTTCGAGCGGTGCTTCGGCCAGGGAAGTGCTCGATGAAGGATGTATGGAGGAGCAAGGGACAGCTGTGGTGACTGTCTGGGGCTTGATGTGGGGAAGGAGGATGAGCGGATGTGGGGAGAAAAGGAAGGAGTGTAAAGAGAAAAGAAGAGGCATAGATGAAGGGAAAGGAATTAGAGGAATGGTGCAAGCTCGGGCGAAGGTGGAGGATGGATGAAGTCAGGGAAAAGAGGAGGAGCGAAGATAACACAAGGGAAGAGGGAGAGAAATGGAAAGAAAATGAGTTGGGAAGATGGCAAGGGGAGGAAGGGAAGGGTAGTTGAAAAAGGAGGGTAGTTGAAAGAAAGTGGGGAAATGGGAGAGGGAAGAACTGAATGAGGGGTAAATGGGTGAGAAGGAAGGAATCTGAAAGGAGAAAAGGGACAAGAAGAATAGGAGAGGGAACAACTGTCACAGGAACAAAAACCGTATGATCATTTGATTACAGAATGGGCTGCCTCACGGAACCTCATTGGAACAAAGAGGATTTTTTGACAGCAGCTGAGAAATTCACAACAAAACTCTATAAGGTCTCTCCCTCGCCCTCACCTTTCTTCTCCCCCACCTCAATCTCATTCTCTCCCACTCTCTCCCCGTACCGTGCTCTCCCCCTGTCTCCTTCCTTATCTCAGGGGAGCCAACCATTGTCATCCAACGGACGACTTTTATGAAGGGACCATTGTCGTCGCTGCTGCGCCAAAGTTAGGGAAACAAACTTTTCTTCGTCAGATATTGCTAGTAGAAGGGGAAGTGTGCAGTGTGGGATCAGAGGTCAGGGACCGGGAGTTCAGGGGTCAGAGGTAATTCAGGGATGAAGGACTAGAAGACAAAGGTCAAATGGCAAAGGGCAAAGCTAGGGATCAGGGTTAAGAGGTGAGAGACAAGGGCCCAGTAGCCAGAACCGCAGTTATCGGGGCCAGATTGCATGAGCCAAAGCTAAGGGGCCATCAAGGAGGCAGGGAGGGTAGAGGTGCTCAGGTTTAGGACTTAGAAAAATAGTCGGGAAATGTAGGAGTCCAGAAGTCAGTTGGCAGCACCGGCTACGGAGTCTTTGTGGGGATAGTGATCGATCAGGCGGGAGACGACGCGTGGTGTGTGAGGCCAAGGGTCAGCCAGGCGATGAGACGGTTTTGAGAGTGTTATCTCAGGGATCAAGCGTTAGAGGAGCCGATATGGGTGCAGAGGACTAAGCCAAGCTGCAGCAGCATCACACTGGGAGTCAACCAAGAAATAGGAAAAAGGTTGGTATGTGTTATTCAGAGGTTAACCCAGCTTTAGGCGTGGTATAAAGAAAGATCATTTGCAGGCAGAAGACGCATACGCTGTTTACTGGATCAAGTATCAGCGAGGCAGTAGATGATGCGTGATGTCTACAGAGTCAGGGGTCAGCCATGCTGATGAGAGGGCGTGAGATAATGATAGGTGTTTTTTAGGTTAAGAGTCAATTTGGCATCAGAAGGTACAGGGAGTTCGTGCAATGTCAGTGAAGCAACCCAAAAAGTATGGCAGATACTTGAAGACAACTATGGGGTATATAGATAAAGCACCACTGACTCGCTTCTCGGAAATCACCTACATGCATTAAAAAATGTACACCGTACATCTGTACACACTTCACTTTTCTATTTCTAACAATCCCTCCCCTTGTCCCACCTTTGCTTCCTATCCTCTAACCATCCCATATTAAGAAAAAGGATACGTAAAGTAACTGGGGAGGGGGGAGGGGGGAGGGGATGTATGTTTGTGGTCAAGGTCAACCGTGCAACATAGGGCACCTGGTATGTATAGGGTTAAAGGTTGATAAAGCAACAGAGGGTGAGTGTGGCTGTCAGAAATTCCTTACCGACTCACGTGTTCATATACAGATATGGAATAGTTGTTTAAATGACTAACAATCTGGAGTCATTCGATAAAATCAGTAGATATCTGTCCTTCAACCAATTGCGACTTTCAATGGTAAATGAACTTATACTAGGGGAAAACGAAAGACAAACGAGAACGTATGAAAACAGGAAAAAAAATAGTGTGGTTGCTCTACCTAGCTAGAGTTATCCTTAGAATCAAACTGAACATTTGATGACATTTCGCTAACGATAGCTTTTTGAAAAACTCTGACTTAAAGAACTGATCGTTTAACTGCCTCAAAAAAAAGATATATCTACCAATAACAAAATGGAAATATACCTTTCTTTTATTCCAAACTTTGTCAACTTTCCTGTCTCTTTTGATGGTTCTCTAATTCCACCATTTAGCACAATGAACGCACTTGAAGTCACTGTAACATTAACCTATTTTGGAAACCTCAAATTAAACAGATAACTATGTCCTCCTGTAACAAACTGAGAGTCCTGTTTTAGTGCCTTAATGTCTTCTCTCCTGTACAGTAGTTCTATTTCAACAAAATGATTTGATCCGTCCTTGTGTGGAGTACTGCTCTCTCATCTTCGGGGGTTCTAATTCTTTACATTTACTAACAGGATTCACTGTGAAGATGTTTGATATATTGACCCTTGCAATCTGACCTCACAATTTGAGCTCCTTGCCCTACGCCGTAATATTGGTTCAGTTTACCTCTTTATTAGGCATTATTAAACCACTTAGGTTTTACCTGCAATCCCTGGTTGCTTCCTTGCTCCACCATTACTTACATAACATATCACACGGCAAGTTACTCCGCCACATAATGAATGTGTGGCCGCTGGTAGCTTAAGGGTGGACCAGTTTGAAATCTGTTTCTTTCCCTACTCCTAGGAACAGTGGAACTCTCTACCCCTTCATATCTTTCCTAACAACTATGGCGTGGCCCTCTTTATAAGGTAGGCAGCTATTTCATGTGTGGTGGGATGACGACGAGATAAGTCCATACATGTATGGCAATGAAGGGGACAAAGATGACAAACTTTTGATAAGAGAAATGTTACCTTTCAACAACAACTTCATTTCTTTATTGAAATGAGAATTAACTGCTTCTAAGGGATTTCTACTAAGTTTAGAATATGTTGTATTATCATTTAGAAGATCAATCACTTTAGATGAATAGTTACTTTTGTCTAAAATTAAAACACATAAACAGAATTTTCCAGCAAGAACTATAGTGAGTTCAGTAGGCTCCATCACATAAAAATTGTCAAAATGGTTAGTTTCTTTATTATGCCCTTTAGTGGGTAAGATATAGAATTCTAATATCATGAACAATGTATATTTAGTGAACAAGCTAAACAACATCAATGTTAATTTTGATTTCAAACTAGTTACCTTTGATGTTTCCTCACTTTTCACTAAAGTTACAGTTGATGACCTTTTAAAATATTAATTTCGTATCTTGGATGATATTCATTTACCTGTTTCAAAGTCTAATTTTATTGAACTGATAAAATTGTGTATAAAAGACTGTGTATTTCAATATAATGGAGATTATTATGCTCAAAAATTTAGTATTTAAATGGGTAACCCTCTTTCACCTGTACTAAGTAACCTTTATATCGAATTTTTTGAAACAAAATTACTAAAGGACATCTTACCTTCTTATGCAATTTGGTTTAGGTATGTAGATGATGTTCTTTGTGTTTGGCCAACAAATAGAAATTTACAAATGTTTCTCCCCTTACTTAACAATTAGTACCTTCCATCAAATTTACTGTAGAAAATGAAAATAATGGTATGTTACCATTTTTAGATTGCATGATCCATAGACAAGGAAACAAGTTTAAGTTTAGCATATACAGAAAACCCACCAATGTATGCTCATATATCCATTATTACTCATCTCAACATGACAGAGTTAAATTATCATCATTTCAATCTATGTTCCTAAGGGCATTACGTATTTGCAGTCCAGAGTTTATTGATGATGGGTTTGAGAAGATATATTCTATTGGATCTAAGTTGAAGCACCCTAGATCTTTCATTGATAAATCCCTTAAGTTAGCAAAGAAATCATTTCATAAAGTTGAGCCCAAACCTCCCATTTACACGAAGAATCTTTTAGTTCTCCCTCTTAATAATAATTTCACTTTGCTTCCCATGTTGCTTAAATCCTTTAATGTAAATGTTGCCTTTAGCAATAATAATACTATAAAGAATATCTTAATCAGGAATTCACCAGAAAATTCTCTTGGATGCATCGATAAAGTGCCTTGTGGAAACTGTGATAAATTTTATGTTGGTCAGAGTGGTAAGGATCATTCGGTTAGACTTAAGCAACATATATATAGTATAAGAACGGGAGAAGAATCAAATGCCTTGTTTAATCACGTTAAAAACTATGATCATTTTATTGACGGGAGTAACGCCATCTCAGTTATTAACTCTATTTCTATTACCAAGAGAACAATCATTGAATCTTTTATTATTAAATACACAAAAAAAATTAATCTTAATATTAGTGATGGTCTATACAAATTAGATAACTTTATTGTTGATAAGATTTGTAAAATGATAAGTTTATGAACGCTCGATGTATGATTTGGACAATCACATGTTTACCAAATGGCGTCCTAGCTTCGTCTCTTCGATGTATATCAACTGATTGTTATATTTCTCTCTTGTGTCTCCCATGATGAAGTGATTATTACACAAAAGTGCACTTGGGAACTTTTCTTGTTTCATTTTCCCCGTGGACTCATAGGAATATATAATGTATATATATATATATATATATATATATATATATATATATATATATATATATATATATATATATATATATATATATATATATATTATCCCTGGGGATAGGGGTGAAAGAATACTTCCCACGTATTCCTCGCGTGTCGTAGAAAGCGACTAGAGGGGACGGGAGCGGGGGGCCGGAAATCCTCCCCTCCTTGTATTAACTTTCTAAAATGGGAAACAGAAGAAGGAGTCACGCGGGGAGTGATCATCCTCCTCGAAGGCTCAGAGTGGGGTGCCTAAATGTGTGTGGATGTAACCAAGATGTGAAAAAAGGAGAGATAGGTAGTATGTTTGAGGAAAGGAACCTGGATGTTTTGGCTCTGAGTGAAACGAAGCTCAAGGGTAAAGGGGAAGAGTGGTTTGGAAATGTCTGGGGAGTGAAGTCAGGGGTTAGTGAGAGGACAAGAGCAAGGGAAGGAGTAGCAATACTCCTGAAACAGGAGTTGTGGGAGTATGTGATAGAATGTAAGAAAGTAAATTCTCGATTAATATGGGTAAAATTGAAAGTTGATGGAGAGAGGTGGGTGATTATTGGTGCATATGCACCTGGGCATGAGAAGAAAGATCATGAGAGGCAAGTGTTTTGGGAGCAGCTGAATGAGTGTGTTAGCGGTTTTGATGCACGAGACCGGGTTATAGTGATGGGTGATTTGAATGCAAAGGTGAGTAATGTGGCAGTTGAGGGAATAATTGGTATGCATGGGGTGTTCAGTGTTGTAAATGGAAATGGTGAAGAGCTTGTAGATTTATGTGCTGAAAAAGGACTGATGATTGGGAATACCTGGTTTAAAAAGCGAGATATACATAAGTATACTTATGTAAGTAGGAGAGATGGCCAGAGAGCGTTATTGGATTACGTGTTAATTGACAGGCGTGCGAAAGAGAGACTTTTGGATGTTAATGTGCTGAGAGGTGCAACTGGAGGGATGTCTGATCATTATCTTGTGGAGGCTAAGGTGAAGATTAGTATGGGTTTTCAGAAAAGAGGAGTGAAGGTTGGGGTGAAGAAGGTGGTGAGAGTAAGTGAGCTTGGGAAGGAGACCTGTGTGGGGAAGTACCAGGAGAGACTGTGTACAGAATGGAAAAAGGTGAGAACAATGGAAGTAAGGGGAGTGGGGGAGGAATGGGATGTATTTAGGGAATCAGTGATGGATTGCGCAAAAGATGCTTGTGGCATGAGAAGAGTGGGAGGTGGGCTGTTTAGAAAGGGTAGTGAGTGGTGGGATGAAAAAGTAAGAGTATTAGTGAAAGAGAAGAGAGAGGCATTTGGACGATTTTTGCAGGGAAAAAATGCAATTGAGTGGGAGAAGTATAAAAGAAAGA
Organism: Panulirus ornatus; assembly: GCF_036320965.1. Classification (NCBI taxonomy): domain Eukaryota; kingdom Metazoa; phylum Arthropoda; class Malacostraca; order Decapoda; family Palinuridae; genus Panulirus; species Panulirus ornatus. The sequence goes on from NC_092236.1 coordinate 24,959,482, forward strand.
GACAGGAGGTCAAGAGAAAGGTGCAAGAGGTGAAAAAAAGGGCAAATGAGAGTTGGGGTGAGAGACTATCAGTAAATTTTAGGGAGAATAAAAAGATGTTCTGGAAGGAGGTAAATAGGGTGCGTAAGACAAGGGAGCAAATGGGAACTTCAGTGAAGGGCGTAAATGGGGAGGTGATAACAAGTAGTGGTGATGTGAGAAGGAGATGGAATGAGTATTTTGAAGGTTTGTTGAATGTGTCTGATGACAGAGTGGCAGATATAGGGTGTTTTGGTCGAGGTGGTGTGCAAAGTGAGAGGGTTAGGGAAAATGATTTGGTAAACAGAGAAGAGGTAGTAAAAGCTTTGCGGAAGATGAAAGCCGGCAAGGCAGCAGGATTGGATGGTATTGCAGTGGAATTTATTAAAAAAGGGGGTGACTGTATTGTTGATTGGTTGGTAAGGTTATTTAATGTATGTATGACTCATGGTGAGGTGCCTGAGGATTGGCGGAATGCGTGCATAGTGCCATTGTACAAAGGCAAAGGGGATAAGAGTGAGTGCTCAAATTACAGAGGTATAAGTTTGTTGAGTATTCCTGGTAAATTATATGGGAGGGTATTGATTGAGAGGGTGAAGGCATGTACAGAGCATCAGATTGGGGAGGAGCAGTGCGGTTTCAGAAGTGGTAGAGGATGTGTGGATCAGGTGTTTGCTTTGAAGAATGTATGTGAGAAATACTTAGAAAAGCAAATGGATTTGTATGTAGCATTTATGGATCTGGAGAAGGCATATGATAGAGTTGATAGAGATGCTCTGTGGAAGGTATTAAGAATATATGGTGTGGGAGGAAAGTTGTTAGAAGCAGTGAAAAGTTTTTATCGAGGATGTAAGGCATGTGTACGTGTAGGAAGAGAGGAAAGTGATTGGTTCTCAGTGAATGTAGGTTTGCGGCAGGGGTGTGTGATGTCTCCATGGTTGTTTAATTTGTTTATGGATGGGGTTGTTAGGGAGGTAAATGCAAGAGTCCTGGAAAGAGGGGCAAGTATGAAGTCTGTTGGGGATGAGAGAGCTTGGGAAGTGAGTCAGTTGTTGTTCGCTGATGATACAGCGCTGGTGACTGATTCATGTGAGAAACTGCAGAAGCTGGTGACTGAGTTTGGTAAAGTGTGTGGAAGAAGAAAGTTAAGAGTAAATGTGAATAAGAGCAAGGTTATTAGGTACAGTAGGGTTGAGGGTCAAGTCAATTGGGAGGTGAGTTTGAATGGAGAAAAAACTGGAGGAAGTGAAGTGTTTTAGATATCTGGGAGTGGATCTGTCAGCGGATGGAACCATGGAAGCGGAAGTGGATCATTGGGTGGGGGAGGGGGCGAAAATTTTGGGAGCCTTGAAAAATGTGTGGAAGTCGAGAACATTATCTCGGAAAGCAAAAATGGGTATGTTTGAAGGAATAGTGGTTCCAACAATGCTGTATGGTTGCGAGGCGTGGGCTATGGATAGAGTTGTGCGCAGGAGGATGGATGTGCTGGAAATGAGATGTTTGAGGACAATGTGTGGTGTGAGGTGGTTTGATCGAGTAAGTAACGTAAGGGTAAGAGAGATGTGTGGAAATAAAAAGACCGTGGTTGAGAGAGCAGAAGAGGGTGTTTTGAAATGGTTTGGGCACATGGAGAGAATGAGTGAGGAAAGATTGACCAAGAGGATATATGTGTCGGAGGTGGAGGGAACGAGGAGAAGAGGGAGACCAAATTGGAGGTGGAAAGATGGAGTGAAAAAGATTTTGTGTGATCGGGGCCTGAACATGCAGGAGGGTGAAAGGAGGGCAAGGAATAGAGTGAATTGGAGCGATGTGGTATACAGGGGTTGACGTGCTGTCAGTGGATTGAATCAAGGCATGTGAAGCGTCTGGGGTAAACCATGGAAAGCTGTGTAGGTATGTATATTTGCGTGTGTGGGTGTGTGTATGTACATGTGTATGGGGGGGGGTTGGGCCATTTCTTTCGTCTGTTTCCTTGCGCTACCTCGCAAACGCGGGAGACAGCGACAAAGTATAAAAAAAAAAAAAAAAAAAATATATATATATATATATATATATATATATATATATATATATATATATATATATATATATATATATATATATATATATATATATATATTATCCCTGGGGATAGGGGAGAAAGAATACTTCCCACGTATTCCCTGCGTGTCGTAGAAGGCGACTAAAACGGGAGGGAGCGGGGGGCTGGAAATCCTCCCCTCTCGTTTTTTTTTAATTTTCCAAAAGAAGGAACAGAGAATTGGGCCAGGTGAGGGTTTCCCTCAAGGCGCAGTCCTCTGTTCTTAACGCTACCTCGCTAATGTGGGAAATGGCGAATAGTTTGAAAGAAAGAATATATATATATATATATATATATATATATTTTTTTTTTTTTTTTATACTTTGTCGCTGTCTCCCGCGTTTGCGAGGTAGCGCAAGGAAACAGACGAAAGAAATGGCCCAACCCCCCCCCCCAAACACATGTACATACACACGTCCACACACGCAAATATACATACCTACACAGCTTTCCATGGTTTACCCCAGACGCTTCACATGCCTTGATTCAATCCACTGACAGCACGTCAACCCCTGTATACCACATGACTCCAATTCACTCTATTCCTTGCCCTCCTTTCACCCTCCTGCATGTTCAGGCCCCGATCACACAAAATCTTTTTCACTCCATCTTTCCACCTCCAATTTGGTCTCCCTCTTCTCCTCGTTCCCTCCACCTCCGACACATATATCCTCTTGGTCAATCTCTCCTCACTCATTCTCTCCATGTGCCCAAACCATTTCAAAACACCCTCTTCTGCTCTCTCAACCACGCTCTTTTTATTTCCACACATCTCTCTTACCCTTACGTTACTTACTCGATCAAACCACCTCACACCACACATTGTCCTCAAACATCTCATTTCCAGCACATCCATCCTCCTGCGCACATCTCTATCCATAGCCCACGCCTCGCAACCATACAACATTGTTGGAACCACTATTCCCTCAAACATACCCATTTTTGCTTTCCGAGATAATGTTCTCGACTTCCACACATTTTTCAAGGCTCCCAAAATTTTCGCCCCCTCCCCCACCCTATGATCCACTTCCGCTTCCATGGTTCCATCCGCTGACAGATCCACTCCCAGATATCTAAAACACTTCATTCCTCCAGTTTTTCTCCATTCAAACTCACCTCCCAATTGACTTGACCCTCAACCCCTACTGTACCTAATAACCTTGCTCTTATTCACATTTACTCTCAACTTTCTTCTTCCACACACTTTACCAAACTCAGTCACCAGCTTCTGCAGTTTCTCACATGAATCAGTCACCAGCGCTGTATCATCAGCGAACAACAACTGACTCACTTCCCAAGCTCTCTCATCCCCAACAGACTTCATACTTGCCCCTCTTTCCAGGACTCTTGCATTTACCTCCCTTACAACCCCATCCATAAACAAATTAAACAACCATGGAGACATCACACACCCCTGCCGCAAACCTACATTCACTGAGAACCAATCACTTTCCTCTCTTCCTACACGTACACCTGCCTTACATCCTCGATAAAAACTTTTCACTGCTTCTAACAACTTGCCTCCAACACCATATATTCTTAATACCTTCCACAGAGCATCTCTATCAACTCTATCATATGCCTTCTCCAGATCCATAAATGCTACATACAAATCCATTTGCTTTTCTAAGTATTTCTCACATACATTCTTCAAAGCAAACACCTGATCCACACATCCTCTACCACTTCTGAAACCGCACTGCTCTTCCCCAATCTGATGCTCTGTACATGCCTTCACCCTCTCAGTCAATACCCTCCCATATAATTTACCAGGAATACTCAACAAACTTATACCTCTGTAATTTGAGCACTCACTCTTATCCCCTTTGCCTTTGTACAATGGCACTATGCACGCATTCCGCCAATCCTCAGGCACCTCACCATGAGTCATACATACATTAAATAACCTTACCAACCAGTCAACAATACAGTCACCCCCTTTTTTAATAAATTCCACTGCAATACCATCCAAACCTGCTGCCTTGCCGGCTTTCATCTTCCGCAAAGCTTTTACTACCTCTTCTCTGTTTACCAAATCATTTTCCCTAACCCTCTCACTTTGCACACCACCTCGACCAAAACACCCTATATCTGCCACTCTGTCATCAGACATATTCAACAAACCTTCAAAATACTCATTCCATCTCCTTCTCACATCACCGATACTTGTTATCACCTCCCCATTTACGCCCTTCACTGAAGTTCCCATTTGCTCCCTTGTCTTACGCACCCTATTTACCTCCTTCCAGAACATCTTTTTATTCTCCCTAAAATTTACTGATAGTCTCTCACCCCAACTCTCATTTGCCCTTTTTTTCACCTCTTGCACCTTTCTCTTGACCTCCTGTCTCTTTCTTTTATACTTCTCCCACTCAATTGCATTTTTTCCCTGCAAAAATCGTCCAAATGCCTCTCTCTTCTCTTTCACTAATACTCTTACTTCTTCATCCCACCACTCACTACCCTTTCTAAACAGCCCACCTCCCACTCTTCTCATGCCACAAGCATCTTTTGCGCAATCCATCACTGATTCCCTAAATACATCCCATTCCTCCCCCACTCCCCTTACTTCCATTGTTCTCACCTTTTTCCATTCTGTACACAGTCTCTCCTGGTACTTCCCCACACAGGTCTCAATCCCAAGCTCACTTACTCTCACCACCTTCTTCACCCCAACATTCACTCCTCTTTTCTGAAAACCCATACTAATCTTCACCTTAGCCTCCACAAGATAATGATCAGACATCCCTCCAGTTGCACCTCTCAGCACATTAACATCCAAAAGTCTCTCTTTCGCACGCCTGTCAATTAACACGTAATCCAATAACGCTCTCTGGCCATCTCTCCTACTTACATAAGTATACTTATGTATATCTCGCTTTTTAAACCAGGTATTCCCAATCATCAGTCCTTTTTCAGCACATAAATCTACAAGCTCTTCACCATTTCCATTTACAACACTGAACACCCCATGCATACCAATTATTCCCTCAACTGCCACATTACTCACCTTTGCATTCAAATCACCCATCACTATAACCCGGTCTCGTGCATCAAAACCGCTAACACACTCATTTAGCTGCTCCCAAAACACTTGCCTCTCATTATCTTTCTTCTCATGCCCAGGTGCATATGCACCAATAATCACCCACCTCTCTCCATCAACTTTCAATTTTACCCATATTAATCGAGAATTTACTTTCTTACATTCTATCACATACTCCCACAACTCCTGTTTCAGGAGTATTGCTACTCCTTCCCTTGCTCTTGTCCTCTCACTAACCCCTGACTTCACTCCCCAGACATTTCCAAACCACTCTTCCCCTTTACCCTTGAGCTTCGTTTCACTCAGAGCCAAAACATCCAGGTTCCTTTCCTCAAACATACTACCTATCTCTCCTTTTTTCACATCTTGGTTACATCCACACACATTTAGGCACCCCACTCTGAGCCTTCGAGGAGGATGATCACTCCCGCGTGACTCCTTCTTCTGTTTCCCATTTTAGAAAGTTAATACAAGGAGGGGAGGATTTCCGGCCCCCCGCCCCCGTCCCCCCCAGTCGCCCCCCACGACACGCGAGGAACACGCGGGAAGCACTCCTTCACCCCCATCCCCAGGGACAACATACATATATACATACATATACACCACACACACACACACACACACGTACGCACATACACACACACACACACACATACATATATATACATATGAAAAATGTAAGAAACAATTTAGAAAACAAACTTTTAGCTTGAAATGAATGAAAAAAATGAATGTCACATAATGGTTCAAACCTCTGGCTATGGAAAAGGAAATGTACAATTTATTCACACAAACGTCAATAGCAGTTCTCATCAATTTCACACTGTATCAATAAGCTTCAATGTCTAAGTGATTGGTTCTCAGTGAATGTAGGTTTGCGGCAGGGGTGTGTGATGTCTCCATGTTTGTTTAATTTGTTTATGGATGGGGTTGTTAGGGAGGTGAATGCAAGAGTTTTGGAAAGAGGGGCAAGTATGAAGTCTGTTGGGGATGAGAGAGCTTGGGAAGTGAGTCAGTTGTTGTTCGCTGATGATACAGCGCTGGTGGCTGATTCATGTGAGAAACTGCAGAAGCTGGTGACTGAGTTTGGTAAAGTGTGTGTAGAAGAAAGTTAAGAGTAATGTGAATAAGAGCAAGGTTATTAGGTACAGTAGGTTGAGGGTCAAGTCAATTGGGAGGTGAGTTTGAATGGAGAAAAACTGGAGGAAGTGAAGTGTTTTAGATATCTGGGAGTGGATCTGGCAGCGGATGGAACCATGGAAGCGGAAGTGGATCATAGGGTGGGGGAGGGGGCGAAAATTCTGGGAGCCTTGAAGAATGTGTGGAAGTCGAGAACATTATCTCGGAAAGCAAAAATGGGTATGTTTGAAGGAATAGTGGTTCCAACAATGTTGTATGGTTGCGAGGCGTGGGCTATGGATAGAGTTGTGCGCAGGAGGATGGATGTGCTGGAAATGAGATGTTTGAGGACAATGTGGGGTTTGTGAGTGGTTTGATCGAGTAAGTAACGTAAGGTAAGAGAGATGTGTGGAAATAAAAAGAGTGTGGTTGAGAGAGCAGAAGAGGGTGTTTTGAAGTGGTTTTGGGCCATGGAGAGAATGAGTGAGGAAAGATTGACCAAGAGGATATATGTGTCGGAGGTGGAGGGAACGAGGAGAAGAGGGAGACCAAATTGGAGGTGGAAAGATGGAGTGAAAAAGATTTTGTTGATCGGGGCCTGAACATGCAGGAGGGTGAAAGGAGTGGCAAGGAATAGAGTGAATTGGAGCGATGTGGTATACCGGGGTTGAACGTGCTGTCAGTGGATTGAATCAGGGCATGTAAAAGCGTCTGGGGTAAAACCATGGAAAGTGTGTAGGTATGTATATTTGCGTGTGTGGACGTATGTATATACATGTGTATGGGGGGGGGGGGCCATTTCTTTCGTCTGTTTCCTTGCGCTACCTCGCAAATGCGGGAGACAGCGACAAAGTAATAATAAAAAAATTATAAATAATAATAAATATATAATAAAATTTTATTATAATAAAAATATTATAAAAATATAATAATATTTAATAATATATAATAATATATAAAATATTTTATAAAAATATAATTATATATATTATTATTATATAATAATATGTATGTAATATATAGAAGGACTGATGATTGGGAATACCTGGTTTAAAAAGCGAGATATACATAAGTATACTTATGTAAGTAGGAGAGATGGCCAGAGAGCGTTATTGGATTACGTGTTAATTGACAGGCGTGCGAAAGAGAGACTTTTGGATGTTAATGTGCTGAGAGGTGCAACTGGAGGGATGTCTGATCATTATCTTGTGGAGGCTAAGGTGAAGATTTAGTATGGGTTTTCAGAAAAGAGGAGTGAATGTTGGGTGAAGAAGGTGGTGAGAGTAAGTGAGCTTGGGAAGGAGACCTGTGTGAGGAAGTACCAGGAGAGACTGTGTACAGAATGGAAAAAGGTGAGAACAATGGAAGTAAGGGGAGTGGGGGAGGAATGGGATGTATTTAGGGAATCAGTGATGGATTGCGCAAAAGATGCTTGTGGCATGAGAAGAGTGGGAGGTGGGCTTGTTTAGAAAGGGTAGTGAGTGGTGGGATGAAGAAGTAAGAGTATTAGTGAAAGAGAAGAGAGAGGCATTTGGACGATTTTTGCAGGGAAAAAATGCAATTGAGTGGGAGAATGTATAAAAGAAAGAGGACAGGAGGTCAAGAGAAAGGTGCAAGAGGTGAAAAAAGGGCAAATGAGAGTTGGGGTGAGAGACTATCAGTAAATTTTAGGGAGAATAAAAAGATGTTCTGGAAGGAGGTAAATAGGGTGCGTAAGACAAGGGAGCAAATGGGAACTTCAGTGAAGGGCGTAAATGGGGAGGTGATAACAAGTAGTGGTGATGTGAGAAGGAGATGGAATGAGTATTTTGAAGGTTTGTTGAATGTGTTGATGACAGAGTGGCAGATATAGGGTGTTTTGGTCGAGGTGGTGTGCAAAGTGAGAGGGTTAGGGAAAATGATTTGGTAAACAGAGAAGAGGTAGTAAAAGCTTTGCGGAAGATGAAAGCCGGCAAGGCAGCAGGTTTGGATGGTATTGCAGTGGAATTTATTAAAAAAGGGGGTGACTGTATTGTTGATGGTTGGTAAGGTTATTTAATGTATGTATGACTCATGGTGAGGTGCCTGAGGATTGGCGGAATGCGTGCATAGTGCCATTGTACAAAGGCAAAGGGGATAAGAGTGAGTGCTCAAATTACAGAGGTATAAGTTTGTTGAGTATTCCTGGTAAATTATATGGGAGGGTATTGATTGAGAGGGTGAAGGCATGTACAGAGCATCAGATTGGGGAGGAGCAGTGGGTTTCAGAAGTGGTAGAGGATGTGTGGATCAGGTGTTTGCTTTGAAGAATGTATGTGAGAAATACTTAGAAAAGCAAATGGATTTGTATGTAGCATTTATGGATCTGGAGAAGGCATATGATAGAGTTGATAGAGATGCTCTGTGGAAGGTATTAAGAATATATGGTGTGGGAGGAAAGTTGTTAGAAGCAGTGAAAAGTTTTTATCGAGGATGTAAGGCATGTGTACGTGTAGGAAGAGAGGAAAGTGATTGGTTCTCAGTGAATGTAGGTTTGCGGCAGGGGTGTGTGATGTCTCCATGGTTGTTTAATTTGTTTATGGATGGGGTTGTTAGGGAGGTAAATGCAAGAGTCTTGGAAAGAGGGGCAAGTATGAAGTCTGTTGGGGATGAGAGAGCTTGGGAAGTGAGTCAGTTGTTGTTCGCTGATGATACAGCGCTGGTGGCTGATTCATGTGAGAAACTGCAGAAGCTGGTGACTGAGTTTGGTAAAGTGTGTGGAAGAAGAAAGTTAAGAGTAAATGTGAATAAGAGCAAGGTTATTAGGTACAGGGTTGAGGGTCAAGTCAATTGGGAGGTGAGTTTGAATGGAGAAAAACTGGAGGAAGTGAAGTGTTTTAGATATCTGGGAGTGGATCTGTCAGCGGATGGAACCATGGAAGCGGAAGTGGATCTTTAGGGTGGGGGAGGGGCGAAAATTTTGGGAGCCTTGAAAATGTGTGGAAGTCGAGAACATTATCTCGGAAAGCAAAAATGGGTATGTTTGAAGGAATAGTGGTTCCAACAATGTTGTATGGTTGCGAGGCGTGGGCTATGGATAGAGTTGTGCGCAGGAGGATGGATGTGCTGGAAATGAGATGTTTGAGGACAATGTGTGGTGTGAGGTGGTTTGATCGAGTAAGTAACGTAAGGGTAAGAGAGATGTGTGGAAATAAAAAGACCGTGGTTGAGAGAGCAGAAGAGGGTGTTTTGAAATGGTTTGGGCACATGGAGAGAATGAGTGAGGAAAGATTGACCAAGAGGATATATGTGTCGGAGGTGGAGGGAACGAGGAGAAGAGGGAGACCAAATTGGAGGTGGAAAGATGGAGTGAAAAAGATTTTGTGTGATCGGGGCCTGAACATGCAGGAGGGTGAAAGGAGGGCAAGGAATAGAGTGAATTGGAGCGATGTGGTATACAGGGGTTGACGTGCTGTCAGTGGATTGAATCAAGGCATGTGAAGCGTCTGGGGTAAACCATGGAAAGCTGTGTAGGTATGTATATTTGCGTGTGTGGGTGTGTGTATGTACATGTGTATGGGGGGGGGGTTGGGCCATTTCTTTCGTCTGTTTCCTTGCGCTACCTCGCAAACGCGGGAGACAGCGACAAAGTATAAAAAAAAAAAAAAAAAAAATATATTATTATATATATAATATATATATAATATAATATATATTATATATATATATATATATATATATATATATTATATTATCCCTGGATAGGGTAAAGAATACTTCCCAGTATCCTGCGGTCGTAGAAGCGACTAAAACGGGAGGGAGCGGGGCTGAATCTCACCCTCTCTTTTTTTTAATTTTCCAAAAGAAGAACAGAAATTGGGCAGTGAGGTTTCCTAAGCAGTCTCTGTTTAAGTACTGTAATTGGAAATTGCGAATATTAATAATAATATATATATATATTTATTAATATATATTATTTTTTTTTTTTTTTTTATACTTTGTCGCTGTCTCCCGCGTTTGCGAGGTAGCGCAAGGAAACAGACGAAAGAAATGGCCCAACCCCCCCCATACACATGTACATACACACGTCCACACACGCAAATATACATACCTACACAGCTTTCCATGGTTTACCCCAGACGCTTCACATGCCTTGATTCAATCCACTGACAGCACGTCAACCCCTGTATACCACATGACTCCAATTCACTCTATTCCTTGCCCTCCTTTCACCCTCCTGCATGTTCAGGCCCCGATCACACAAAATCTTTTTCACTCCATCTTTCCACCTCCAATTTGGTCTCCCTCTTCTCCTCGTTCCCTCCACCTCCGACACATATATCCTCTTGGTCAATCTCTCCTCACTCATTCTCTCCATGTGCCCAAAGCATTTCAAAACACCCTCTTCTGCTCTCTCAACCACGCTCTTTTTATTTCCACACATCTCTCTTACCCTTACGTTACTTACTCGATCAAACCACCTCACACCACACATTGTCCTCAAACATCTCATTTCCAGCACATCCATCCTCCTGCGCACATCTCTATCCATAGCCCACGCCTCGCAACCATACAACATTGTTGGAACCACTATTCCCTCAAACATACCCATTTTTGCTTTCCGAGATAATGTTCTCGACTTCCACACATTTTTCAAGGCTCCCAAAATTTTCGCCCCCTCCCCCACCCTATGATCCACTTCCGCTTCCATGGTTCCATCCGCTGACAGATCCACTCCCAGATATCTAAAACACTTCATTCCTCCAGTTTTTCTCCATTCAAACTCACCTCCCAATTGACTTGACCCTCAACCCCTACTGTACCTAATAACCTTGCTCTTATTCACATTTACTCTCAACTTTCTTCTTCCACACACTTTACCAAACTCAGTCACCAGCTTCTGCAGTTTCTCACATGAATCAGTCACCAGCGCTGTATCATCAGCGAACAACAACTGACTCACTTCCCAAGCTCTCTCATCCCCAACAGACTTCATACTTGCCCCTCTTTCCAGGACTCTTGCATTTACCTCCCTTACAACCCCATCCATAAACAAATTAAACAACCATGGAGACATCACACACCCCTGCCGCAAACCTACATTCACTGAGAACCAATCACTTTCCTCTCTTCCTACACGTACACCTGCCTTACATCCTCGATAAAAACTTTTCACTGCTTCTAACAACTTGCCTCCAACACCATATATTCTTAATACCTTCCACAGAGCATCTCTATCAACTCTATCATATGCCTTCTCCAGATCCATAAATGCTACATACAAATCCATTTGCTTTTCTAAGTATTTCTCACATACATTCTTCAAAGCAAACACCTGATCCACACATCCTCTACCACTTCTGAAACCGCACTGCTCTTCCCCAATCTGATGCTCTGTACATGCCTTCACCCTCTCAGTCAATACCCTCCCATATAATTTACCAGGAATACTCAACAAACTTATACCTCTGTAATTTGAGCACTCACTCTTATCCCCTTTGCCTTTGTACAATGGCACTATGCACGCATTCCGCCAATCCTCAGGCACCTCACCATGAGTCATACATACATTAAATAACCTTACCAACCAGTCAACAATACAGTCACCCCCTTTTTTAATAAATTCCACTGCAATACCATCCAAACCTGCTGCCTTGCCGGCTTTCATCTTCCGCAAAGCTTTTACTACCTCTTCTCTGTTTACCAAATCATTTTCCCTAACCCTCTCACTTTGCACACCACCTCGACCAAAACACCCTATATCTGCCACTCTGTCATCAGACATATTCAACAAACCTTCAAAATACTCATTCCATCTCCTTCTCACATCACCGATACTTGTTATCACCTCCCCATTTACGCCCTTCACTGAAGTTCCCATTTGCTCCCTTGTCTTACGCACCCTATTTACCTCCTTCCAGAACATCTTTTTATTCTCCCTAAAATTTACTGATAGTCTCTCACCCCAACTCTCATTTGCCCTTTTTTTCACCTCTTGCACCTTTCTCTTGACCTCCTGTCTCTTTCTTTTATACTTCTCCCACTCAATTGCATTTTTTCCCTGCAAAAATCGTCCAAATGCCTCTCTCTTCTCTTTCACTAATACTCTTACTTCTTCATCCCACCACTCACTACCCTTTCTAAACAGCCCACCTCCCACTCTTCTCATGCCACAAGCATCTTTTGCGCAATCCATCACTGATTCCCTAAATACATCCCATTCCTCCCCCACTCCCCTTACTTCCATTGTTCTCACCTTTTTCCATTCTGTACACAGTCTCTCCTGGTACTTCCCCACACAGGTCTCAATCCCAAGCTCACTTACTCTCACCACCTTCTTCACCCCAACATTCACTCCTCTTTTCTGAAAACCCATACTAATCTTCACCTTAGCCTCCACAAGATAATGATCAGACATCCCTCCAGTTGCACCTCTCAGCACATTAACATCCAAAAGTCTCTCTTTCGCACGCCTGTCAATTAACACGTAATCCAATAACGCTCTCTGGCCATCTCTCCTACTTACATAAGTATACTTATGTATATCTCGCTTTTTAAACCAGGTATTCCCAATCATCAGTCCTTTTTCAGCACATAAATCTACAAGCTCTTCACCATTTCCATTTACAACACTGAACACCCCATGCATACCAATTATTCCCTCAACTGCCACATTACTCACCTTTGCATTCAAATCACCCATCACTATAACCCGGTCTCGTGCATCAAAACCGCTAACACACTCATTTAGCTGCTCCCAAAACACTTGCCTCTCATTATCTTTCTTCTCATGCCCAGGTGCATATGCACCAATAATCACCCACCTCTCTCCATCAACTTTCAATTTTACCCATATTAATCGAGAATTTACTTTCTTACATTCTATCACATACTCCCACAACTCCTGTTTCAGGAGTATTGCTACTCCTTCCCTTGCTCTTGTCCTCTCACTAACCCCTGACTTCACTCCCCAGACATTTCCAAACCACTCTTCCCCTTTACCCTTGAGCTTCGTTTCACTCAGAGCCAAAACATCCAGGTTCCTTTCCTCAAACATACTACCTATCTCTCCTTTTTTCACATCTTGGTTACATCCACACACATTTAGGCACCCCACTCTGAGCCTTCGAGGAGGATGATCACTCCCCGCGTGACTCCTTCTTCTGTTTCCCATTTTAGAAAGTTAATACAAGGAGGGGAGGATTTCCGGCCCCCCGCCCCCGTCCCCCCCAGTCGCCCCCCACGACACGCGAGGAACACGCGGGAAGCACTCCTTCACCCCCATCCCCAGGGACAACATACATATATACATACATATACACACACACACACACACACACACACGTACGCACATACACACACACACACACACATACATATATATACATATGAAAAATGTAAGAAACAATTTAGAAAACAAACTTTTAGCTTGAAATGAATGAAAAAAAATGAATGTCACATAATGGTTCAACCTCTGGCTATGGAAAAGGAAATGTACAATTTATTCACACAAACGTCAATAGCAGTTCTCATCAATTTCACCACTGTATCAATAAGCTTCAATGTCTAAGCTACATTTTTCTCCAACTTCACTATTTTCTTGTCAAAAACACCATGCATGAAAACTATCACTCCATTAACACAACTATAAACATTTACTTCCCCTTTAAAGTTCTGGGGAAGTCTGTCTCGATACACTGCGGCGAGGCGACGCGACGCTGACACAATCACTATATATATATATATATATATATAGTGATTGGTTCTCAGTGAATGTAGGTTTGCGGCAGGGGTGTGTGATGTCTCCATGGTTGTTTAATTTGTTTATGGATGGGGTTGTTAGGGAGGTAAATGCAAGAGTTTTGGAAAGAGGGGCAAGTATGAAGTCTGTTGGGGATGAGAGAGCTTGGGAAGTGAGTCAGTTTTTCGCTGATGATAAAGCGCTGGTGGCTGATTCATGTGAGAAACTGCAGAAGCTGGTGACTGAGTTTGGTAAAGTGTGTGGTAGAAGAAAGTTAAGAGTAAATGTGAATAAGAGCAAGGTTATTAGGTACAGTAGGGTTGAGGGTCAAGTCAATTGGGAGGTGAGTTTGAATGGAGAAAAACTGGAGGAAGTGAAGTGTTTTAGATATCTGGGAGTGGATCTGGCAGCGGATGGAACCATGGAAGCGGAAGTGGATCATAGGGTGGGGGAGGGGGCGAAAATTCTGGGAGCCTTGAAGAATGTGTGGAAGTCGAGAACATTATCTCGGAAAGCAAAAATGGGTATGTTTGAAGGAATAGTGGTTCCAACAATGTTGTATGGTTGCGAGGCGTGGGCTATGGATAGAGTTGTGCGCAGGAGGATGGATGTGCTGGAAATGAGATGTTTGAGGACAATGTGTGGTGTGAGGTGGTTTGATCGAGTGAGTAACGTAAGGGTAAGAGAGATGTGTGGAAATAAAAAGAGTGTGGTTGAGAGAGCAGAAGAGGGTGTTTTGAAGTGGTTTGGGCACATGGAGAGAATGAGTGAGGAAAGATTGACCAAGAGGATATATGTGTCGGAGGTGGAGGGAACGAGGAGAAGAGGGAGACCAAATTGGAGGTGGAAAGATGGAGTGAAAAAGATTTTGTGTGATCGGGGCCGGAACATGCAGGAGGGTGAAAGGAGGGCAAGGAATAGAGTGAATTGGAGCGATGTGGTATACCGGGGTTGACGTGCTGTCAGTGGATTGAGTCGGGGCATGTGAAGCGTCTGGGGTAAACCATGGAAAGCTGTGTAGGTATGTATATTTGCGTGTGTGGACGTATGCATATACATGTGTATGGGGGGGGGGGGGCCATTTCTTTCGTCTGTTTCCTTGCGCTACCTCGCAAATGCGGGAGACAGCGACAAAGTATAATAAAAAAATATAATAATATATATATATATATATATATATATATATATATATATATATATATATATATATATATATATATATATATATATATATATATATATATATATATATATATATATATAAAGGACTGATGATTGGGAATACCTGGTTTAAAAAGCGAGATATACATAAGTATACTTATGTAAGTAGGAGAGATGGCCAGAGAGCGTTATTGGATTACGTGTTAATTGACAGGCGTGCGAAAGAGAGACTTTTGGATGTTAATGTGCTGAGAGGGGAAACTGGAGGGATGTCTGATCATTATCTTGTGGAGGCTAAGGTGAAGATTTGTATGGGTTTTCAGAAAAGAAGAGTGAATGTTGGGGTGAAGAGGGTAGTGAGAGTAAGTGAGCTTGAGAAGGAGACCTGTGTGAGGAAGTACCAGGAGAGACTGAGTACAGAATGGAAAAAGGTGAGAACAATGGAAGCAAGGGGAGTGGGGGAGGAATGGGATGTATTTAGGGAATCAGTGATGGATTGCGCAAAAGATGCTTGTGGCATGAGAAGAGTGGGAGGTGGGTTGATTAGAAAGGGTAGTGAGTGGTGGGATGAAGAAGTAAGAGTATTAGTGAAAGAGAAGAGAGAGGCATTTGGACGATTTTTGCAGGGAAAAAATGCAATTGAGTGGGAGATGTATAAAAGAAAGAGACAGGAGGTCAAGAGAAAGGTGCAAGAGGTGAAAAAAAGGGAAATGAGAGTTGGGGTGAGAGAGTATCATTAAATTTTAGGGAGAATAAAAAGATGTTCTGGAAGGAGGTAAATAAAGTGCGTAAGAGAAGGGAGCAAATGGGAACTTCAGTGAAGGGCGCAAATGGGGAGGTGATAACAAGTAGTGGTGATGTGAGAAGGAGATGGAGTGAGTATTTTCAAGGTTTGTTGAATGTGTTTGATGATAGAGTGGCAGATATAGGGTGTTTTGGTCGAGATGGTGTGCAAAGTGAGAGGGTTAGGGAAAATGATTTGGTAAACAGAGAAGAGGTAGTGAAAGCTTTGCGGAAGATGAAAGCCGGCAAGGCAGCAGGTTTGGATGGTATTGCAGTGGAATTTATTAAAAAAGGGGGTGACTGTATTGTTGACTGGTTGGTAAGGTTATTTAATGTATGTATGACTCATGGTGAGGTGCCTGAGGATTGGCGGAATGCGTGCATAGTGCCATTGTACAAAGGCAAAGGGGATAAGAGTGAGTGCTCAAATTACAGAGGTATAAGTTTGTTGAGTATTCCTGGTAAATTATATGGGAGGGTATTGATTGAGAGGGTGAAGGCATGTACAGAGCATCAGATTGGGGAAGAGCAGTGTGGTTTCAGAAGTGGTAGAGGATGTGTGGATCAGGTGTTTGCTTTGAAGAATGTATGTGAGAAATACTTAGAAAAGCAAATGGATTTGTATGTAGCATTTGTGGATCTGGAGAAGGCATATGATAGAGTTGATAGAGATGCTCTGTGGAAGGTATTAAGAATATATGGTGTGGGAGGAAAGTTGTTAGAAGCAGTGAAAAGTTTTTATCGAGGATGTAAGGCATGTGTACGTGTAGGAAGAGAGGAAAGTGATTGGTTCTCAGTGAATGTAGGTTTGCGGCAGGGGTGTGTGATGTCTCCATGGTTGTTTAATTTGTTTATGGATGTGGTTGTTAGGGAGGTAAATGCAAGAGTTTTGGAAAGAGGGGCAAGTATGAAGTCTGTTGGGGATGAGAGAGCTTGGGAAGTGAGTCAGTTGTTGTTCGCTGATGATACAGCGCTGGTGGCTGATTCATGTGAGAAACTGCAGAAGCTGGTGACTGAGTTTAGTAAAGTGTGTGGAAGAAAAAAGTTAAGAGTAAATGTGAATAAGAGCAAGGTTATTAGGTACAGTAGGGTTGAGGGTCAAGTCAATTGGGAGGTGAGTTTGAATGGAGAAAAACTGGAGGAAGTGAAGTGTTTTAGATATCTGGGAGTGGATCTGGCAGCGGATGGAACCATGGAAGCGGAAGTGGATCATAGGGTGGGGGAGGGGGCGAAAATTCTGGGGGCCTTGAAGAATGTGTGGAAGTCGAGAACATTATCTCGGAAAGCAAAAATGGGTATGTTTGAAGGAATGGTGGTTCCAACAATGTTGTATGGTTGCGAGGCGTGGGCTATGGATAGAGTTGTGCGCAGGAGGATGGATGTGCTGGAAATGAGATGTTTGAGGACAATGTGTGGTGTGAGGTGGTTTGATCGAGTGAGTAACGTAAGGGTAAGAGAGATGTGTGGAAATAAAAAGAGCGTGGTTGAGAGAGCAGAAGAGGGTGTTTTGAAGTGGTTTGGGCACATGGAGAGAATGAGTGAGGAAAGATTGACCAAGAGGATATATGTGTCGGAGGTGGAGGGAACGAGGAGAAGAGGGAGACCAAATTGGAGGTGGAAAGATGGAGTGAAAAAGATTTTGTGTGATCGGGGCCTGAACATGCAGGAGGGTGAAAGGAGGGCAAGGAATAGAGTGAATTGGAGCGATGTGGTATACCGGGGTTGACGTGCTCTCAGTGGATTGAATCAAGGCATGTGAAGCGTCTGGGGTAAACCATGGAAAGCTGTGTAGGTATGTATATTTGCGTGTGTGGACGTATGTATATACATGTGTATGGGGGGGGTTGGGCCATTTCTTTCGTCTGTTTCCTTGCGCTACCTCGCAAACGCGGGAGACAGCGACAAAGTATGAAAAAAAAAATATATATATATATATATATATATATATATATATATATATATATGTGTGTGTGTGTGTGTGTGTGTGTGTGTGTGTGTGTGTGTGTGTGTGTGTGTTTCTGGTGTCTGAGTTTGGTAAAGTGTGTGAAAGAAGAAAGTTAAGAGTAAATGTGAATAAGAGCAAGGTTATTAGGTACAGTAGGGTTGAGGGTCAAGTCAATTGGGAGGTAAGTTTGAATGGAGAAAAACTGGAGGAAGTGAAGTGTTTTAGATATCTGGGAGTGGATTTTTCAGCGGATGGAACCATGGAAGCAGAAGTGAATCATAGGGTGGGGGAGTGGGCGAAAATCCTGGGAGCCTTGAAGAATGTGTGGAAGTCGAGATCATTATCTCGGAAAGCAAAAATGGGTATGTTTGAAGGAATCGTGGTTCCAACAATGTTGTATGGTTGCGAGGCGTGGGCTATGGTTAGAGTTGTGCGCAGGAGGGTGGGTGTGCTGGAAATGAGATGTTTGAGGACAATGTGTGGTGTGAGGTGGTTTGATCGAGTAAGTAATGTAAGGGTAAGAGAGATGTGTGGAAATAAAAAGAGCGTGGTTGAGAGAGCAGAAGAGGGTGTTTTCAAATGGTTTGGGCACATGGAGAGAATGAGTGAGGAAAGATTGACGAAGAGGATATATGTGTCGAAGGTGGAGGGAACGAGGAGAAGTGGGAGACCAAATTGAAGGTGGAAAGATGGAGTGAAAAAGATTTTGTGTGATCGGGGCCTGAACATGCAGGAGTGTGAAAGGAGGGCAAGGAATAGAGTGAATTGGATCGATGTGGTATACAGGGGTTGACGTGCTGTCAGTGGATTGAATCAGGGCATGTGAAGCGTCTGGGGTAAACCATGGAAAGTTGGGTGGGGCCTGGATGTGGAAAGGGAGCTGTGGTTTCGGGCATTATTGCATGACAGCTAGAGACTGAGTGTGAAAGAATGGGGCCTTTGTTGTCTTTTCCTAGTGCTACCTCGCACATATGAGGGGGGAGGGGGATGGTAATCCATGTGTGGCGAGGTGGCGATGGGAAAAAAAATGGCAGACAGTGTGAATTGTGTGCTTGTGTATATATGTATGTGTCTGTGTGTGTATATATATGTGTACATTGAGATGTATAGGTATGTATATTTGCGTGCGTGGACGTGTATGTATATACATTGTGTATGGGGGTGGATTGGGCCATTTCTTTCTTCTGTTTCCTTGCGCTACCTCGCAAACGCGGGAGACAGCGACAAAGCAAAATAAATAAAATAAAATATATATATGTTCATACTACTTGCCATTTCCCGCATTACCGAGGTAGCGTTAAGAAGAGAGGACTGAGCCTTTGAGGGAATATCCTTACTTGTGCCTTCTCTGTTCCTTCTTTTGGGAAATTAAAAAAGGGAGGGGAGGATTTCCAGCCCCCCGCTCCCTTCCCTTTTAGTCGCCTTCTACGACACGCAGGGAATACGTGGGAAGTATTCTTTCTCCCCTATCCCCAGGGATAAGACATATACATACAAGCACATATACATATCAACATAACATATATACATACATATACATTTTTTTTCCAATATTATTTGCCATTTCCTGCATCAGTGAGGTAGCGTTAAGAACAGAGGACTGAGCTTTTGAGGGAAATCCTCACTTGGCCCCCTTCTCTGTTCCTTCTTTTGGAAAATTAAAAAAGACACGGGGAGGATTTCCATCCCCCCGCTCCCTCACCTTTAATCACCTTTTACGACTTGCAGGGAATACGTGGGAAGTATTCTTTCTCCCCTATCCCCAAGGATACATATATACACATGTATATACATATTCATACCTGCTTGCCCTCACCCATTCCTGGCATCATCCCACCCCGCACAAAACAGCATTGCCACCCTCTGAGTCAGCGAGGTAGCGCCAGGAAACAGACGAAAAGAAGACCACATCTGCTCACACTCATTCCCTAGCTGTAATGCACCGAAACCATAGCTCCCTATCTACATCCAGGCCCCATAGATTTTTCCATGGTTTACCCCAGATATTTCACAATCCCTGGTTCAGTCCACTGACAGAATATCAATCTCAGTACACCACAACGTTGCAATTCACTCTATTCCCTGCATGCCTTTCACCCTCCTTCATGTTCAGGCTTCATTCCCTCAAAATCATTTTCACTCCATCCTTTTACCTCCGGTTTGGTCTCCTGTTTCTCCTTGTTCCCTCCACTTCTGACATATATATATCCTCTTTTTCAACCTTTTTTCACTCACTCTCTTTATATGTCCAAACCATACCAGCACACCCTCTTTTGCTCTCTCAACCACACTTTTTGTTACCACACATCTCTCTTGCGCTTTCATTACTTACTCGATCAAACCACTTCACACCACATATTATCCTTAAGCATTTCATTTCCAACACATCCATCCTCCTCTAAACAACCCTCTGTCTAGCCCACACCTAGCAACCACATAATACTATTGGAACTACTATTCCTTCAAACATACCCATTTTTGCTCAAGATAACATTCTCTCTTTTCACACATTCTTCACTGCTCCCAAAACTTTCGCCCCCTCCCCACCCTATATATATATATATATATATATATATATACCTTATCATTTTATTATTAAATTTTGTCGCTGTCTCCCGCGTTAGCGAGGTAGCGCGAGGCAAAAACAACAAAGACCACATTCGTTCGCACTGTCTCTACCTGTCATGTATAATGCACCGAAACCACAGCTCCCTTTCCACATCCAGGGCCCACAAAACTTTCCATGGTTTACCCCAGACGCTTCACATGCCCTGGTTCAATCCACTGACAGCACGTCGACCCCGGTATACCACATCGTTCAAATTCACTCTATTCCTTGCACGCCTTTCACCCTCCTGCAGGTTCAGGCCCCGATCGCTCAAAATCATTTTCATTCCGTCGTTCCACCTCCAATTTGGTCTCCCACTTCTCCTCGTTCCTTCCACCTCTGACACATATATCCTCTTTGTCAATCTTTTCTCACTCACTCTCTCCATGTGACCAAAACATTTCAAAACACCCTCTTCTGCTGTCTCATCCACACTCTTTTTATTACCAAACATCGGTCTTACTCTTTCATTACTTACTCGATCAAACCATCTCACCCCACATATTGTCCTCAAACATCTCATTTCCAACATATCCAATCTCTTCCGCACAAATCTATCTATAGCCCACGCCTCGCAACCATATAACATTGTTTGAACCACTATTCCTTCAAACACACCCATTTTTGCTTTCCGAGATAATGTTCTCTCCTTCCATACATTTTTCAACGCTCCCAGAACTTTCGCACCCTCCCCCACCCTGTGACTCACTTCCGCTACCATGGATCCATCCGCTGTCAAATCTACTCCCAGATATCTAAAACACTTCACTTCCTCCAGTTTTCCTCAATTCAAACTTATCTCCCACTTGACTTGTCCCTCAACCCTACTGTACCTAATAACCTTACTGTTATTTACATTTACTCCCAGCTTTCTTCTTTCACACACTTTGCCAAACTCAGTCACCAGAGAACACCAATTAGCCACCAGCCCCGTCTCATCAACGAACAATTGACTCACTTCCCAGGCCCTCTCATCCACAACAAAATGCATACTTGCCCCTCTCTCCAAAACTCTTGCATTCACCTCCCAAACAGCCCCATCCATAAACAAATCAAACAGTCATGGAGACATCACTCACCCCTGCCGCAAACAGACATTCACTGAGAACCAATCACTTTCCTTTCTTCCTTCTCGTACACATACCTAACATCCGCGATAAAAACATTTCAATGCTTCTAGCAACTTGCCTCCCACACCATATATTTTTAATACCTTCCACAGAGCATCTCTATCAGCTCTATCATATGCCTTCTCCAGATCCATAAGTGCTACATACAAATCCATTTGCTTTTCTAAGTATTTCACACGTACATTCTTCAAAGCAAACACCTGATCCACAGATCCTTTACCATTTCTGCAACCACACTGCTCTTCCCCAATCTGATGCTCTGTACATGCCTTCACCCTCTCAATCAATACCCTCCTATATAATTTCCCAGGAATACTTAACAAACTTATACCTCTGTAATTTGAGCACTCACCTTTATCCCTTTTGCCTTTGTACAGTGGCACTATACATGCATTCTGCCAATCCTCAGGCACCTCATAATGAATCATACATATATTGAATATCCTTACCAACCAGTCAACAACACAGTCACCCCCTTTCTTAATAAATTCCACTGCAATATCATCCAAACCCATTGCCTTGCCGGCTTTCATCTTCTGCAAAGTTTTTACTACCGCTTCTTTGTTTACCAAATGATTCTCACTTCGCACACCACCTCGACCAAAGCATCCTATATCTACCACTATATCATCAAACATATTCAACAAAGCTTCAAAATACTCACTCCATGTCCTTCTCACAATACCACTGCTTGTTATCTCCTCCCCATTAGCTCCCTTCACCGATGTTCCCATTAGTTCTCTTGTCTTACGCACATTATTTACCTCCTTCCAAAATACCTTTTATTTTCCCTGAAATTTAAAGATACTCTCTCACCCCAACTCTCATTTGCACTCGTTTTCACCTTATGCACCTTTCTTTTGACCCCCTGTCTCTTTCTTTTATACATCTCCCAGTTATTTGCATTATTTCCTTGAAAAACTCGTCCAAATGCCTCTCTCTTCTTTTTCACTAATAATCTTCCTTCTTCATCTCACCACTCACTACACTTTCCATTCTGCCCACCTCCCACACTTCTCATGCCACAAGCATCTTTTGCGCAAGCCATCACTGCTTCCCTATATGCATCCCAGTACTCCCCCATTCCCCTTACGTCGTTTGTTCTCACCTTTTTCCATTCTGCACTCAGTCTCTCCTGGTACTTCCTCGCACAAGTCTCCTTCCCATGCTCACTTACTCTCACCACTCTCTTCACCCCAACATTCTCTCTTCTGAAAACCTCTACAGATCTTCACCTACGCCTCTACAAAATAATGATCAGTCACCGCTCTAGTGGCGCCCCTGAGCTCATTAACATCCAAAAGTGCGTCTTTTGAGTGCTTATCAATTAACACGCAATCAAATAATGCTCTCTAGCGATCTCTCCTACTTACATACGTAAACTTATGTATATCTATCTTTTTAAACCAGGTATTCCCAATCACCAGTCCTTTTTCAGCACACAAATTTACACGCTCCTCACCATTTCCATTTACAACACTGAACACCCCTCAACTGCCACATTAATCAACTTTACATTCAAATCACTCATCACTATAACCCGGTCTCGTGCATCAAAACTACCAACACACTCACTCAGCTGCTCCCAAAACACTTGCCTCTTATGATCTTTCTTTTCATGCCCAGGTGCATATGCACCAATAATCACCCATCTCTCTCCATTCACTTTAAGTTTTACCCATACTTTACTTTCTTATCCTGTATCACATACTACCACCACTCCTGTTTCTGGAGTAATGCTACTCCTTCCCTTGCTCTTGTCCTTTTACCAGCCCCTGACTTTACTCCCAAAACATTCCCAAACCACTCTTCCCGTTTACCTTTGAGCTTCGTTTCACTCAGAGCCAAAACATCCAGGTTTCTTTCCTCAAACATACAAACTATCTCCCCTTTCTTCTCATCTTGGTTATATCCCCACACTTTTAGACACCCCAATCTGAGACCTCGAGGAGTATGAGCACTCCCCGCGTGACTCCTTCTTCTGTTTCCCCTTTTAGAAAGTTAGAATACAAGGAGGGTAGGGTTTCTAGCCCCCGCTCCCGTCCCCTTTAGTCGCCTTCTACGTGGGAAGTATTCCTTCTCCCCTATCCCCAGGGATAGTATATATCTTTTCTCTTTCTTTCATACTATTCCCCATTTCCTGCGTTTGCGAGGTAGCGTTAAGAACAGAGGACTGGGCCTTTCAGGAAGTATCCTCACCTTGGCCCCTTCTCTGTTCCCTCTCTTGGAAAATTATGAAAAAAGGAGAGGGGAGGATTTCCAGCCCCCCGCTCCCTTCCCTTTTAGCCGCCTTCTACGATACGCAGGGAATGCGTAGGAAGATATCTTTCTCCTCTATCCCCAGGGATAGAGGATATATATATATATATATATATATATATATATATATATATATATATATATATATATATATATATATATATATATATATATATATATATATTTTTTTTTTTTCATACTATTTGCTATTTCCCGCGTTAGCGAGGTAGCGTTAAGAACAGAGAACTGGGCCTTTGAGTGAATATCTTCACCTGACCCTCTTCTCTGTTCACTCTTTTGAAAAAAGTAAAAAAAAAAACAAGAGAGGGGAGGATTTCCAGCCACCCGCTCCCTCCCCTTTTAGTCGCCTTCTACAACACGCAGGGAATACGTGGGAAGTATTCTTTCTCCCCTATCCCCATGGATATATATATATATATATATATATATATATATATATATATATATATATATATATATTGGAAAGGATCACAATTTTGCGCGTGATCAAAATATTCCTATGAGTCCAAGGGGAAAATGAAACACGAAAAGTTCCCAAGTGAACTTTCGTGTAATAATCACATCATCAGGGGAGACACAAGAGAGAAATATAACAGTCAGTTGATATACATCGAAGAGACGAAGCTAGGACGCCATTTGGTAAACATGTGATTGTCCAAAACATACAACGAGCGTTCATAAACTTATCATTTTACAAATCTTATCAACAATAAAGTTATCTAATTTGTACAGACCATCACTAATATTAAGATTATAATTCTTTGTGGAATTAATAATTGAAGATTCAATGATATTTCTCTTGGAAATAGAGTTAGAGTTAACAACTGAGATGGCGTTACTCCTGTCAATACAATGATCATAGTTTTTTAACATGATTAAACAAGGCATTTGATTCTTGTCCTGTTCTTATACTATATTCATGTTGCTTAAGTCTAACAGAAAGATATTTACCAGTCTGACCAACATAAAATTCATCACAGTTTCCACAAGGAACTTTATAGATAAAATCAAGAGAATTCTCTGGTGAATTCCTGATTAAGATATTCTTTATAGTATTATTGTTGCTAAAGGAAACATTTACATTAAAGGATTTAAGCAACATGGGAAGCAAAGTGAAATTATTATTAAAAGGGAGAACTAAAAGATTCTTGGTGTCAATGGGAGGTTTGGGCTCAACTCTATAAAATGATTTCTTTGCTAACTTAAGGGATTTATCAATGAAAGATCTAGGGTACTTTAATTTAGATCCAATACAATATATCTTCTCAAACCATCATCAATAAACTCTGGACTGCAAATACGTAATGCCCTTAGGAACATAGATTGAAATGATGATAATTTAACTCTGTCATGTTGAGATGAGTAATAATGGATATATGAGCATACATTGGTGGGTTTTCTGATATGCTAAACTTAAACTTGTTTCCTTGTCTATGGATCATGCAATCTAAAAATGGTAACATACCATTATTTTCATTTTCTACAGTAAATTTGATGGAAGGTACTAAATTGTTAAGTAAGGGGAGAAATATTTGTAAATTTTCATTTGTTGGCCAAACACAAAGAACATCATCTACATACCTAAACCAAATTGCATTAGAAGGTAAGATATCCTTTAGTAATTTTGTTTCAAAAAATTCCATATAAAGATTACTTAGTACAGGTGAAAGAGGGTTACCCATTGCCGTACCAAATTTTTGAGCATAATAATCTCCATCAAATTGAAATACACAGTCTTTTATAGACAATTTTATCAGTTCAATGAAATTAGACTTTGAAACAGGTAAATGAATATCATCCAAGACATCAAATAAATATTCTAAAAGGTCATCAACTGGAACTTTAGTGAAAAGTGAGGAAACATCAAAGGTAAGTAGTTTGAAATCAGAATTAGCATTGATATTCTTTAGCTTGTTGACTAAATCTACATTGTTCATGATATTAGAATTTGATACCTTACCCACTAAAAGGCTTAATAAGGAAACTAACCATTTTGATAATTTATATGTGATGTAGCCTACTGAACTCACTATAGGTCTTGCTGGAAAATTTTGTTTATGTTTTTTGATAAGTCCATACATATATGGCAATGAAGGCGCAAAGATGACAAATTTTTGATAAGAGAAATGCTACCTTTCAACAACAACTTCATTTCTTTATTGAAGTGAGAATTAACTGCTTTTAAGGGATTTTTACTAAGTTTAGAATATGTTGTGTTATCATTTAGAAGATCATTCATTTTAGATAAATAGTTACTTTTGTCTAGAATCACAACAGTGTTAGCCTTATATGCTTTAGTAATATGTATATCCTTGTCTTTTTTTAAGGTGTTAATAGCTCTTATGAATCTTTTAGGGCAATTAGCTTCCACTGGTTTTGACAAACTGGCAAACACTAAACCCTTGCAAATATCAATATCATCATTACTTAAATTACTGTATTTTTCTAAATTACAAAAAGATTTTGTGACATCAACACAGCTGGCTTTTCTGTTAGAGCATGCAAAACTTAAACCATAGCCTAATGCACACAAGGAATCTTTATCCAGTTGTTTATTAGATAGGTTTACCACAAAACATGGGTTTGTGTTCTTGGTCCAGTCGCTGTTTTCAATAAAATGGTCCAAAAGACAAGGATATACATATTACTAAAGCAGATAAGGCTAATACTGTTGTGACTTTAGACAAAAGTAACTATTTATCTAAAATGAATGATCTTCTAAATGATAACACAACATATTCTAAACTTAGTAAAAATCCCTTAGAAGCAGTTAATTCTCACTTCAATAAAGAAATGAAGTTGTTGTTGAAAGGTAACATTTCTCTTATCAAAAATTTGTCATCTTTGTCCCCTTCATTGCCATATATGTATGGACTTATCAAAACACATAAACAAAATTTTCCAGCAAGACCTATAGTGAGTTCAGTAGGCTACCTCACATATGAATTATCAAAATGATTAGTTTCCTTATTAAGCCCTTTAGTGGGTAAGGTATCAAATTCAAATATCATGAACAATGTAGATTTAGTCAACAAGCTAAAGAATATCAATGTTAATTTTGATTTCAAACTAGTTAGCTTTGATGTTTCCTCACTTTTCACTAAAGTTCCAGTTGATGACCTTTTAGAATATTTATTTGATGTCTTGGATGATATTCATTTACCTGTTTCAAAGTCTAATTTCATTGAACTGATAAAATTGTCTATAAAAGACTGTGTATTTCAATTTGATGGAGATTATTATGCTCAAAAATTTGGGATGGCAATGGGTAGCCCTCTTTCACCTGTACTAAGTAATCTTTATATGGAATTTTTTGAAACAAAATTACTAAAGGATATCTTACCTTCTAATGCAATTTGGTTTAGGTATGTAGATGATGTTCTTTGTGTTTGGCCAACAAATGAAAATTTACAAATATTTCTCCCCTTACTTAACAATTTAGTACCTTCCATCAAATTTACTGTAGAAAATGAAAATAATGGTATGTTACCAGTTTTAGATTGCTTGATCCACAGACAAGGAAACAAGTTTAAGTTTAGCATATACAGAAAACCCACCAATGTATGCTCATATATCCATTATTACTCATCTCAACATGACAGAGTTAAATTATCATCATTTCAATCTATGTTCCTAAGAGCATTACGTATTTGCAGTCCAGAGTTTATTGATGATGAGTTTGAGAAGATATATTCTATTGGATCTAAGTTAAAGTACCCTAGATCTTTCATTGATAAATCCCTTAAGTTAGCAAAGAAATCATTTCACAGAGTTGAGCCCAAACCTCCCATTGACACCAAGAATCTTTTAGTTCTCCCATTTAATAATAATTTCACTCTGCTTCCCATGTTGCTTAAATCCTTTAATGTAAATGTTTCCTTTAGCAACAATAATACTATAAAGAATATCTTAATCAGGAATTCACCAGAAAATTCTCTTGGTTGCATCTATAAAGTTCCTTGTGGAAATTGTGATGAATTTTATGTTGGTCAGACTAGTAAGGATCTTTTTGTTAGACTTAAGCAACATAGATATAGTATAAGAACGGGACAAGAATCAAATGCCTTGTTTAATCATGTTCAAAACTATGATCATTGTATTGACTGGAGTAACGCCATCTCAGTTGTTAACTGTAACTCTATTACCAAGAGAAATATCATTGAATCTTCTATCATTAAAAACACAAAGAATTATAATCTTAATATTAGCGATGGTCTGTACAAATTAGATAACTTTATTGTTGATGAGATTTGTAAAATGATAAGATTATGAACGCTCGTTGTATGATTTGGACAATCACATGTTTACCAAATGGCGTCCTACTTCGTCTCTTCGATGCATATCAACTGACTGTTATATTTCTCTCTTGTGCCTCCCCTGATGATATGATTATTACACGAAAGTGCACTTGGGAACTTTTCTTGTTTTATTTTCCCCGTGGACTCATAGGAATATATATATATATATATATATATATATATATATATATATATATATATATATATATATATATATATATATATATATATATATATATATATATATATATATATATATATATATATATATATATATATATATATATATACATATATATATATATATATACATACATATATATGAAGGCAAGTACAGAGCATCAGATTGGGGAAGAGCAGTGTGGTTTCAAAAGTGGTACAGGATGTGTGGATCAGGTGTTTGCTTTGAAGAATGTATGTGAGAAATACTTAGAAAAGCACATGGATTTGCATGTAGCATTTATGGATCTGGAGAAGGCATATGATAGAGTTGATAGAGATGCTCTGTGGAAGGTACTAAGAATATATGGTGTGGGAGGCAAGTTGTTAGAAGCAGGAAAAGTTTTTATCGAGGATGTAAGGCATGCGTACGTGTAGGAAGAGAGGAAAGTGATTGTGTCTCACGGAATGTAGGTTTGCGGTAGGGTTGTGTGATGTCTCCATGGTTGTTTAATTTGTTTATGGATGGGGTTGTTATTGAGGTGAATGCAAGTGTTTTGGAAAGAGGGGCAAGTATGAAGTCTGTTGGGGATGAGAGAGCTTGGGAAGTGAGTCAGTTGTTGTTCGCTGATGATACAGCGCTGGTGGCTGATTCATATGAGAAACTGCAGAAACTGGTGACTGAGTTTGGTAAAGAGTGTGAAAGAAGAAAGTTAAGAGAAAATGTGAATAAGAGCAAGGTTATTAGGTACAGTAGGGTTGAGGGTCAAGTCAATTGAGAGGTAAGTTTGAATGGAGAAGAACTGGAGGAAGTAAAGTGTTTTAGACTTCTAGGAGTGGATCTGGCATCAGATAGAGCCATGGAAGCGGAAGTGAATCATAGGTTGGGGGAGAGGGCGAAAATCCTGGGAGCCTTGAAGAATGTATGGAAGTCGAGAACATTATCTCGGAAAGCAAAAATGGGCATGTTTGAAGGAATAGTGGTTCCAACAATGTTGTATGGTTGCGAGGCGTGGGCTATGGATAGAGTTGTGCGCAGGAGGGTGGATGTGCTGGAAATGAGATGTTTGAGGACAATATGTGGTGTGAGGTGGTTTGATCAAGTAATTAATGTAGGGGTAAGAGAGATGTGTAGAAATAAAAGGAGCGTGGTTGAGACAGCAGAAGGCGTGTTTTGAAATGGTTTAGGCACATGGAGAGAATGAGTGAGGAAAGATTGACCAAGAGGACATATGTGTCGGAGGTGGAGGGAACGAGGAGAAGTGGGAGACCAAATTTTAGGTGGAAAGATGAAGTGAAAAAGAATTTGAGTGATCGGGGCCTGAACATGCAAGAGGGTGAAAGGCGGGCAAGGAATAGATTGAATTGGATCGATGTTGTATAACGGGGTCGACGTGCTGTCAATGGATTGAATCAGGGCATGTGAAGTGTCTGGGGTAAACGATGGAAAGTTGTGTGGGGCCTGGATGTGGAAAGGGAGCTGTGGTTTCGGGCATTATTGCCTGACAGGTAGAGACTGAGTGTGAACGAATTGGGCCTTTGTCGTCTTTTCCTAGCGCTATCTCGCACATATGAGGGGGGAGGGGATGTTATTCCATGTGTGGCGAGGTTGCGATGGGAATGAATAAAGGCAGTGTGAATTACGTGCATGTGTATATATGTATGTGTCTGTGTGTGTATATATATGTGTGCATTGAGATGTATGGGTATGTATATTTGCGTGTATGGACGTGTATGTATATACATGTGAATGGGGGTGGGTTGGGGCATTTCTTTCGTCAGTGTCCTTGCGCTACATCGCTAACGCGGGAGACAGCGACAAAGCAAAATAAATATTTATATATATATATATATATATATATATATATATATATATATATATATATATATATATATATATATATATATATATATATATATATATATATATTTTTTTTTTTTTTTCTTATTATACTTTGTCGCTGTCTCCCGCGTTTGCGAGGTAGCGCAAGGAAACAGACGAAAGAAATGGCCCAACCCCCCCATACACATGTATATACATACGTCCACACACGCAAATATACATAGCTACACAGCTTTCCATGCCTTGATTCAATCCACTGACAGCACGTCAACCCCGGTATACCACATCGTTCCAATTCACTCTATTCCTTGCCCTCCTCTCACCCTCCTGCATGTTCAGGCCCCGATCACACAAAATCTTTTTTACGCCATCTTTCCACCTCAAATTTGGTCTCCCTCTTCTCCTTGTTCCCTCCACCTTCGACACATATATCCTCTTGGTCAATCTTTCCTCACTCATCCTCTCCATGTGCCCAAACCACTTCAAAACACCCTCTTCTGCTCTCTCAACCACGCTCTTTTTATTT
The DNA here is from genome assembly GCF_036320965.1 of Panulirus ornatus. Taxonomy (NCBI): domain Eukaryota; kingdom Metazoa; phylum Arthropoda; class Malacostraca; order Decapoda; family Palinuridae; genus Panulirus; species Panulirus ornatus. Next base: position 24,990,177 of record NC_092236.1, read on the forward strand.
CCACACATCTCTCTTACCCTTACGTTACTCACTCGATCAAACCACCTCACACCACACATTGTCCTCAAACATTTCATTTCCAGCACATCCATCCTCCTGCGCACAACTCGATCCATAGCCCACGCCTCGCAACCATACAACATTGTTGGAACCACTATTCCTTCAAACATACCCATTTTTGCTTTCCGAGATAATGTTCTCGACTTCCACACATTGTTCAAGGCCCCCAGAATTTTCGCCCCCTCCCCCACCCTATGATCCACTTCCGCTTCCATGGTTCCATCCGCTGCCAGATCCACTCCCAGATATCTAAAACACTTCACTTCCTCCAGTTTTTCTCCATTCAAACTCACCTCCCAATTGACTTGACCCTCAACCCTACTGTACCTAATTACCTTGCTCTTATTCACATTTACTCTTAACTTTCTTATTCCACACACTTTACCAAACTCAGTCACCAGCTTCTGCAGTTTCTCACATGAATCAGCCACCAGCGCTGTATCATCAGCGAACAACAACTGACTCACTTCCCAAGCTCTCTCATCCCCAACAGACTTCATACTTGCCCTTCTTTCCAAAACTCTTGCATTTACCTCCCTAACAACCCCATCCATAAACAAATTAAACAACCATGGAGACATCACACACCCCTGCCGCAAACCTATATTCACTGAGAACCAATCACTTTCCTCTCTTCCTACACGTACACATGCCTTACATCCTCGATAAAAACTTTTCACTGCTTCCAACAACTTTCCTCCCACACCATATATTCTTAATACCTTCCACAGAGCATCTCTATCAACTCTATCATATGCCTTCTCCAGATCCATAAATGCTACATACAAATCCATTTGCTTTTCTAAGTATTTCTCACATACATTCTTCAAAGCAAACACCTGATCCACACATCCTCTACCACTTCTGAAACCACACTGCTCTTCCCCAATCTGATGCTCTGTACATGCCTTCAACCTCTCAATCAATACCCTCACATATAATTTACCAGGAATACTCAACAAACTTATACCTCTGTAATTTGAGCACTCACTCTTATCCCCTTTGCCTTTGTACAATGGCACTATGCACGCATTCCGCCAATCCTCAGGCACCTCACCATGAGTCATACATACATTAAATAACCTTACCAACCAGTCAACAATACAGTCACCCCCTTTTTTAATAAATTCCACTGCAATACCATCCAAACCTGCTGCCTTGCCGGCTTGGTAAACAGAGAAGAGGTAGTGAAAGCTTTGCGGATATATATATATATATATATATATATATATATATATATATATATATATATATATATATATATATATATATATATATATATATATATATATATATATATATATATATATATATATATATATATATATATATATATATATATATATATATATATATATATAAATATATATATATATATATGTATATATATATATATATATATATATATATATATATATATATATATATATATATATATATATATATATATATATATATATATATATATATATATATACATATATATATATATATATATATATATATATATATATATATATATATATATATATATATATATATATATATATATATATATATATATATATATATATATATATATATATATATATATATATATATATATGTATGTGTGTATATGTGTATATGTGCGTGTGTATGTGTATATATGTATATATATAAATATATATATTTATATATATATATATGTATATATATATATATATATATATATATATATATATATATATATATATATATATATATATATATATATATATATATATATATATATATATATATATATATATATATATATATATATATATATACATATATATATATATATATATATATATATATATATATGTATATATATATATATATATATATATATATATATATATATATATATATATATATATATATATATATATATATATATATATATCATCCCTGGGGATAGGGGTGAAAGAATACTTCCCACGCATTCCTCGCGTGTCGTAGAAGGCGACTAGAGGGGACGGGAGCGGGGGGCCAGAAATCCTCCCCTCCTTGTTTTTTTAACTTTCTAAAATGGGAAACAGAAGGAGTCACGCAGGGAGTGCTCATCCTCCTCGAAGCCTCAGACTGGGGTGTGTAAATGTGTGTGGATGTAACCAAGATGTGAAAAAAGGAGAGATAGGTAGTATGTTTGAGGAAAGGAGCCTGGATGTCTTGGCTTTGAGTGAAACGAAGCTCAATGGTAAAGGGGAAGAGTGGTTTGAGAATGTCTTGGGAGTAAAGTCAGGGGTTGGTGAGAGGACAAGAGCAAGGGAAGGAGTAGCAGTACTCCTGAAACAGGAGTTGTGGGAGTGTGTGATAGAGTGTAAGAAAGTAAATTCTCGATTAGTATGGGTAAAACTGAAAGTTGATGGAGAGAGATGGGTGATTATTGGTGCATATGCACCTAGGCATGAGAAGAAACATCATGAGAGGCAAATGTTTTGGGAGCAACTGGGTGAGTGTGTTAGTGGTTTTGATGCACAAGACCGTGTTATAGTGATGGGTGATTTGAATGCAAAGGTGAGTAATGTGGCAGTTGAGGGAATAATTGGTATACATTGAGTGTTCATTGCTGTAAATGGAAATGGTGAAGAGCTTGTAGATTTATATGCTGAAAAAGGACTGGTGATTGGGAATTCCTGGTTTAAAAAGCGAGAAATACATAAGTTTACGTATGTAAGTAGGAAAGATGGCCAGAGAGCGTTACTGGATTACGTGTTAATTGATAGACGCACGAAAGAGAGACTTTTGGATGTTAATGTGCTGAGAGGTGCAACTGGAGGGATATCTGATCATTATCTTTTAGAGGCGAGGGTGAAGATTTGTGGGGGTTTTCAGAAAAGAAGAGAGAATGTTGGGGTGAAGAGAGTGGTGAGAGTAAGTGAGCTTGGGAAGGAGATTTGTGTGAGGAAGTACCAGGATAGACTGAGTACAGAATGGAAAACGGTGAGAACAAAGGAGGTAAGGGGAGTGGGGGAGGAATGGGATATATTTAGGGAAGCAGTGATGGCTTGCGCAAAAGTTGCTTGTGGCATGAGAAGCGTGGGAGGTGGGTTGATTAGAAAAGGTAGTGAGTGGTGGGATGAAGAAGTAAGATTATTGGTGAAAGAGAAGAGAGAGGCATTTGGACGATTTTTGCAGGGAAAAAATGCAAATGAGTGGGAGAGGTATAAAAGAAAGAGGCAAGAGGTCAAGAGAAAGGTGCAAGAGATGAAAAAGAGGGCAAATGAGAGTTGGGGTGAGAGAGTATCATTAGATTTTAGGGATAATAAAGAGATGTTTTGGAATGAGGTAAATAAAGTGCGTAAGACAAGGGAGCAAATAGGAACTTCAGTGATGGGGGCTAATGGGGAGGTGATAACAAGTAGTGGTGATGTGAGAAGGAGATGGAGTGAGTATTTTGAAGGTTTGTTGAATGTGTTTGATGATAGAGTGGCAGATATAGGGTGTTTTGCTCGAAGTGGTATGCAAAGTGAGAGGGTTAGGGAAAATGATTTGGTAAATAAGGAAGAGATAGTAAAAGCCTTACGGAAGATGAAAGCCGGCAAGGCAGCAGGTTTGGATTGCAGTGGAATTTATTAAAAAAGGGGGTTACTGTATTATTGACTGGTTGGTAAGGTTATTTAATGTATGTATGATTAATGGTGAGATGCCTGAGGATTGGCGGAATGCTTGCCTAGTGCCATTGTACAAAGGCAAAGGGGATTAGAGTGAGTGCTCAAACTATAGAGGTATAAGTTTGTTGAGTATTCCTGGGAAATTATATGGGAGGGTATTGATTGAGAGGGTGAAGGCATGTACAGAGCATCAGATTGAGGAAGAGCAGTGTGGTTTCAGAAGTGGTAGAGGATGTGTGGATCAGGTGTTTGCTTTGAAGAATGTATGTGAGAAATACTTAGAAAAGCAAATGGATTTGTATGTAGCATTTATGGATCTGGAGAAGCCATATGATAGAGTTGATAGAGATGCTCTGTGGAAGGTTTTAAGAATATATGGTGTGGGAGGTAAGTTGTTAGAAGCAGTGAAAAGTTTTTATCGAGGATGTAAGGCATGTGTACGTGTAGGAAGAGAGGAAAGTGATTGGTTCTCAGTGAATATGGGTTTGCGGCAGGGGTGTGTGATGTCTCCATGGTTGTTTAATTTGTTTATGGATGGGGTTGTTAGGGAGGTGAATGCAAGAGTTTTGGAAAGAGGGGCAAGCATGCAGTCTGTTGTGGATGAGAGAGCTTGGGAAGTGAGTCAGTCGTTGTTCGCTGATGATACAGCGCTGGTGGCTGATTCATGTAAGAAACTGCAGAAGCTGGTGACTGAGTTTGGTAAAGTGTGTGAAAGAAGAAAGTTAAGAGTAAATGTGAATAAGAGCAAGGTTATTAGGTACAGTATGGTTGAGGGTTAAGGCAATTGGGAGGTAAGCTTGAATGGAGAAAAACTGGAGGAAGTGAAGTGTTTTAGATATCTGGGAGTGTATCTGACAGCGGATGGAACCATGGAAGCGGAAGTGAATCATAGGGTGGGGGAGGGGGCGAAAGTTCTGGGAGCCTTGAAGAATGTGTGGAAGTCGAGAACATTATCTCGGAAAGCAAAAATGGTTATGTTTGAAGTAATTGTGGTTCCAACAATGTTGTATGTTTCCGAGGCTTGGGCTATGGATAGAGTTGTGCGCAGGATGGTGAATGTGCTGGAAATGAGATGTTTGAGGACAATATATGGTGCGAGTTGGTTTGATCGAGTAAGTAATGTAAGGGTAAGAGAGATGTGTGCAAGTACAAAGTCTGGTAGAGAGAGCAGTAGAGGGTGTTTTGAAATGGTTTGGTCACATGGAGAAAATCAGTGAGGAAAGATTGACCAAGAGGATATATGTGTCAGAGGTGGAGGGAACGAGGAGATGTTGGAGACCAAATTTTAGGTGGAAAGATGAAGTGAAAAAGATTTTGAGTGATCGGGGCCTGAACATGCAGGAGGATGAAAGGCGTGCAAGGAATAGAGTGAATTTGAACGATGTTGTATACCGGGGTCGACGTGCTGTCAATGGTTTGAACCAGGGCATGTGAAGCGTCCGGGGGAAACCATGGAAAGTTGTGTGGGGCCTGGATGTGGAAAGGGAGCTGTGGTTTCGGTGCATTATTACATGACAGCTAGAGAGTGAGTGTGAATGAATGTGGCCTTTGGTGTCTTTTCCTAGCGCTACCTCGCGCACATGAGGGGTGAGGTGGTTGTTATTTCATGTGTGGCGGGGTGGCGATGGGAATGAATTAAGGCAGACAGTATGAATTTATGTACATATGTATATATGTATATGTCTCTGTGTGTATATATATGCATACGTTGAGATATATAGGTATGTATATTTGTGTGTGTGGACGTGTATGTATATACATATGTATATGGGTGGGTTGTACCATTCTTTCGTCTGTTTCATTGCGTTACCTCACTAACGTGGGAGACATCAACAAAGCAAATGAAAAAATGAGTAAATATATATATATATATATATATATATATATATATATATATATATATATATATATATATATATATATATATATATATATGTATATATATATATGGGCATAGGGCATATGAAAGCGCACTTCCGTATAACAAACAAACCTCCAACAGCCATGATCGAACCCGGCAACCCTGCGTCGTTGGCGGTAGTGCTTCCGCTAGGCCTGGCGGTATTGCTCCAGCCAGCAACACAGGAGACTTGAGCTCGATCCTGGCTGTTAGAGGGTTGTATTTTATATATATATATATATATATATATATATATATATATATATATATATATATATATATATATATATATATATATACATATATATATATATATCAATGACTGTTATATTTATCCCTTGTGTCTCGCCTGATGATTTGATTATTATACGAAAGTGCACTTGGAAACTTATCGTGTTTCATCTTCCCTGTGGACTCATAGGGAGACAGCGACAATGCAAATAAATGAATATATATATATATATATATATATATATATATATATATATATATATATATATATATATATATATATATATACTGGGCCTTTACCTGGCCCAATTCTCTGTTCCTTCTTTTGGAAAATTGAAAAAAAAACCGAGAGGGGAGGATTTCCAGCCCCCTGCTCCCTCCCCTTTTAGTCGCCTTCTACGACACGCAGGGAATACGTGGAAAGTATTCTTAATCCCCTATACCCAGGGATAATATATATATATATATATATATATATATATATATATATATATATATATATATATATATATATATATATATATATATATATATTCACCCTCCTGCATGTTCAGGCCCCGATCAAAATTTTTTTCACTCTATCTTTCCACCTCCAATTTGGTCTCCCACTTCTTCTCGTTCCCTCCACCTCTGACACATATATCCTCTCGGTCAATCTTTCCTCACTCATTTTCTCCATGTGACCAAACCATTTCAAAACACCCTCCTCTGCTCTCTCAACCACACTCTTTTTATTACCACACATCTCTCTTACCCTATTATTACCTACTCTATCAAACGACCTCACACCACATATTTTCCTCAAATATCTCATTTCCAGCACATCCACCCTCCTGCGCACAACTCTATCCATAGCCCACGCCTCGCAACCATACAACATTGTTGGAATTACTATTCCTTCAAACATACCCATTTTTGCTTTCCGAGATAATGTTCTCGACTTCCATACATTCTTCAAGGCTCCCCGAATTTTCGCCACTCCCACACCCTAGGATTCACTTCCGCCTCCATGGTTCCATTCGCTGCAAAATCCACTCCCAGATATCTAAAACACTTCATTTCCTCCAGTTTTTCTCCATTCAAACTTACCTCCCAATTGACTTGATCCTCAATCCTACTGTACCTAATAACCTTGCTCCTATTCACATTTACTCTGAACTTTCTTCTTTCACACACTTTAAGAAACTCATTTACCAGCTTCTGCAGTTTCTCACATGAATCAGCCACCAACGCTGTATCATCAGCGAACAACAACTGAATCACTTCCCAAGCTGTCTCATCCACAACAGACTGCATACTGGCCACTCTTTCCAAAACCCTTGCACTCACCTCCCTAACAACCCCATCCATAAACAAATTAAACAACCATGGAGACATCACACACCGCTGCCGCAAACCTACATTCACTGAGAACCAATCAGTTTCCTCTCTTCCTACACGTACACATGCCTTATATCCTCGATAAAAACTTTTCACTGCTTCTAACAACTTGCCTCCCACACCATATATTCTTAATACCTTCCACAGAGAATCTCTATCAACTCTACCATATGCTTTCTTCAGATTCATAAATACTACATAGAAATCCATTTGCTTTTCTCAGTATTTCTCACATACATTCTTCAAAGCAAATACCTGATCCACACATCCTCCACCACCTCTGAAACCACACTGCTCTTCCTCAATCTGATGCTCTGTACATGTCTTCACCCTGTCAATCAATACCCTCCCATATAATTTCCCAGAAATGCTCAACAAACGTATACCTCTCTAATTTGAGCACTCACCTTAGTCCCCTTTGCCTTTATGCAATGGCACTATGCAAGCATTCCGCCAATCCTCAGACACCTCACCATAAATGATACATACATTAAATAATCTTATCAACCAGTCAACAACACACTCACCCCCTATATACATATATATATATATATATATATATATATATATATATATATATATATATATATATATATACATATATATATATATATATATATATATATATATATATATATATATATATATATATATATATATATATATATATATATATATATATATATATATATATATATATATATATATATATATATATATATATATATATATATATATATATATATATATATATATATATATATATTATCCCTGGGAATGTTGGAGAAAGAATACTTCCCACGTATTCCCTGCATGTCGGAGAATGCGACTAAAAGGGGAGGGAGCGGGTGGCTGGAAATCCTCCCCTCTCGCTTTTTCTTTAATTTTCCAAAAGAGAGAACAGAGAATGGGGCCAGGTGAGGATATTCCCTCAAAGGCCCAGTCCTCTGTTCTGAATGCTACCTCGCTAATGCGGGAAATGGCGAATAGTATGAAAAGAAAAAAAAAAGATATATATATATATATATATATATATATATATATATATATATATATATATATATATATATATATATATTGGAAAGGATCACAATTTTGCGCGTGATCAAGATATTCCTATGAGTCCACGGGGAAAATGAAACACGAAAACCTCCCACGTGCACTTTCGTGTAATAATCACATCATCAGGGGAGACACTAGAGAGAAATATAATAGTCAGTTGATATACATGGAAGAGAGGAAGCTAGGACGCCATTTGGTAAATATGTGTTTGTCAAAAAAATCCAACGAGCGCTCATAAACTTATCATTTTACAAATCTTATCAACAATAAAGTTATCTAATTTGTACAGACCATCACTAATATTAAGATTGTTATTCTTTGTGTATTTAATAATAGAAGATTCAATGATATTTCTCTTGGTAATAAAGTTAGAGTTAATAACTGAGATGGCGTTACTCTCGCCAATACAATGATCATAGATTTTTAAAGTGAATAAATAAGGCATTTGATTCTTGTCCCGTTCTTATACTATATTTATGTTGCTTAAGTCTAACAGAAAGATCCTTACCAGTCTGACCAACATAAAATTTATCACAGTTTCTACAAGGCACTTTATAGATGCACCCAAGAGAAATTTCTGGTGAATTCCTGATTAAGATATTCTATATAGTGGACTCATAGGAATATAGTGGACTCATAGGAATATATATATATATATATATATATATATATATATATATATATATATATATATTATTATATTATTATATTTGCTTTGTCGCTGTCTCCCGCGTTTGCGAGGTAGCGCAAGGAAACAGACGAAAGAAATGCCCCAACCCATCCCCATACACATGTATACATACACGTCCACACACGCAGATATACATACCTATACATCTCAATGTACACATATATATACAAACACAGACATATACATATATACACATGTACATAATTCATACTGTCTGCCTTTATTTATTCCCATCGCCACCTCACCACACATGGAATAACATCCCCTTTCCCCCTCATGTGTGCGAGGTAGCGCTAGGAAAAGACAACAATGGCCCCATTCGTTCATACTCAGTCTCTAGCTGTCATGTAATAATGCCCGAAACCACAGCTCCCTTTCCACATCCAGGCCCCACAGAACTTTCCATGGTTTACCCCAGACGATTCACATGTCCTGATTCAATCCATTGGCAACACGTCGACCCCGGTATATTACATCGATTCAATTCACTCTATTCCTTGCTCACCTTTCACCCTCCTGCATGTTCAGGCCCCGATAACTCAAAATCTTTTTCACTCCATCTTTCCACCTCCAATTTGGTCTCCCACTTCTCCTCGTTCCCTCCACCTCCGACACATATATCCTCTTGGCCAATCTTTCCTCACTCATTCTCTCCATGTGCCCAAACCATTTCAAAACACCCTCTTCTGCTCTCTCAACCACGCTCTTTTTATTTCCATACATCTCTCTTACCCTTACATTACTTACTCGATCAAACCAGGCTGTGCAAAAGACCTCTACGGGTTGCCTCGACGTTTCGACCTGAATCCATCAAATCATCTTCAGGAGCGTGTGGAGAGGTCAGATGAGCAGCTTGGAATGGTTGCTATCGGCTAGTTGAGGCTGGGCAATACCTGTAAGTGGATGGGCATGTAAATCTGGGCGCTCAATCGTTTTCAGTAATGCTTGGTCGTGTAGCTCTTGGTATCTTGTCTTGGCTCGTGTTTTTTCTGTTGATTTTATGTTGTTCCTTGATCATTAGTGCACCAGCGATGTGTAAGCGTTTAGTGTCTTATTCAAAGCTGAGAATCCTTGTAGTTTAATAGTTGTCTCTCTTGTGAGGGGAGTGTTATACTTTTTTGTGACATGCACTGCAGTTTGATGCAACCTTCTTGCTGGTGCAGGGCATTTTTCCTGGATAGTTTGGGGGTTAGGAGCTCGCAGTGTCCATGTTAACAATGAATTCAATAATCTGAGCTGATTTCTTGTAATGTGTGTGTTGATCTTTGTATAGCTGGTTTTCTATGATGAGGTTGCTTTTTTTTTTTTTTTTATCTTTTTGCTTATGTAGCAGATAACTAGCTTGACTTTGTTTCCTTGCGTTGTTTGGCTTATGTTACTGAAGGCGATGTCTCGTAGTACACGTTCATCTGTCACATGCTGTTGACATCTGGTTGCAGTGATATGTTTTGTGTCTTGTAGTGTTGCTTATAGTTTCTGCCATTGTGACCTTGTTTTGTATGAAGTATTCTAGCTGTCTGACGAGGTTCTGTTTAATACGCTCTGCTTATTTGTAGAAGATATGACAGTCCGATACAATCTTGTATGCTCAGAGTAAGATAGCGTTCATGACCGGTTTTACAGCGTTGGGGACATTCACTAGTTGCATGTAAACATCGGCCGAAGTGTATGGATTTCTTTTGAATAGAGGTTACATAGCCGACAATGTTGCCATTGACCACGATATCTAAGGATAGTATCATGGTGTTGACGCTCAATTCATGATTGAATTTCAGATGTGAGTTTTCTTCCATTGCTCT
>NC_092236.1:25003440-25060940 GCF_036320965.1 Panulirus ornatus
CCACTATTCCTTCAAACATACCCATTTTTGCTTTCCGAGATAATGTTCTCGACTTCCACACATTCTTCAAGGCTCCCACAATTTTCGCCCCCTCCCCCACCCTATGGTCCACTTCCGCTTCCATGGTTCCATCCGCTGCCAGATACACTCCCAGATATCTAAAACACTTCACTTCCTCCAGTTTTTCTCCATTCAAACTCACCTCCCAATTGACTTGACCCTCAACCCTACTGTACCTAATAAACTTGCTCTTATTCACATTTACTCTTAACTTTCTTCTTTCACACACTTTACCAAACTCAGTCACCAGCTTCTGCAGTTTCTCACATGAATCAGCCACCAGCGCTGTATCATCAGCGAACAACAACTGACTCACTTCCCAAGCTCTCTCATCCCCAACAGACTTCATACTTGCCCCTCTTTCCAAAACTCTTGCATTCACCTCCCTAAGAATCCCATCCATAAACAAATTAAACAACCATGGAGACATCACACACCCCTGCCGCAAACCTACATTCACTGAGAACCAATCACTTTCCTCTCTTCCTACACGTACACATGCCTTAAATCCTCGATAAAAACTTTTCATTGCTTCTAACAACTTGCCTCCCACACCATATATTCTAAATACCTTCCACAGAGCATCTCTATCAACTCTGTCATATGCCTTCTCCAGATCCATAAATGCTACATACAAATCCATTTGCTTTTCTAAGTATTTCTCACATACATTCTTCAAAGCAAACACCTGATCCACACATCCTCTACCACTTCTGAAACCACACTGCTCTTCCCCAATCTGATGCTCTGTACATGCCTTCACCCTCTCAATCAATACCCTCCCATATAATTTACCAGGAATACTCAACAAACTTATACCTCTGTAATTTGAGCACTCACTCTTATCCCATTTGCCTTTGTACAATGGCACTATGCACGCATTCCGCCAATCCTCAGGCACCTCACCATGAGTCATACATACATTAGATAACCTTACCAACCAGTCAACAATACAGTCACCCCCTTTTTCAATAAATTCCCCTGCAATACCATACAAACCTGCTGCCTTGCCGGCTTTCATCTTCCGCAAAGCTTTTACTACCTCTTCTCTGTTTACCAAATCATTTTCCCTAACCCTCTCACTTTGCACACCACCTCGACCAAAACACCCTATATCTGCCACTATATCATCAAACACATTCAACAAACCTTCAAAATACTCACTCCATCTCCTTCTCACATCACCACTACTTGTTATCACCTCCCCATTTGTGCCCTTCACTGAAGTTCCCATTTGCTCCCTTGTCTTACGCACTTTATTTACCTCCTTCAAGAACATCTTTTTATTCTCCCTAAAATTTAATGATACTCTCTCACCCCAACTCTCATTTGCCCTTTTTTTCACCTCTTGCACCTTTCTCTTGACCTCCTGTCTCTTTCTTTTATACATCTCCCACTCAATTGCATTTTTTCCTTGCAAAAATCGTCCAAATGCCTCACTCTTCTCTTTCACTAATAATCTTACTTCTTCATCTCACCACTCACTACCCTTTCTAATCAACCCACCTCCCACTCTTCTCATGCCACAAGCATCTTTTGCGCAATCCATCACTGATTCCCTAAATACATCCCATTCCTCCCCCACTCCCCTTACTTCCATTGTTCTCACCTTTTTCCATTCTGTACTCAGTCTCTCCGGGTACTTCCTCACACAAGTCTCCTTCCCAAGCTCACTTACTCTCACCACCCTCTTCACCCCAACATTCACTTTTGTTTTCTGAAGATCCATACAAATCTTCACCTTAGCCTCCACAAGATAATGATCAGACATCCCTCCAGTTGCACCTCTCAGCACATTAGCATCCAAAAGTCTCTCTTTCGCGCGCCTGTCAATTAACACGTAATCCAATAACGCTCTCTGGCCATCTCTCCTAGTTACATACGTATACTTATGTATATCTCGCTTTTTAAACCAGGTATTCCCAATCACCAGTCCTTTTTCAGCACATAAATCTACAAGCTCTTCACCATTTCCATTTACAACACTGAACACCCCATATATACCAATTATTCCCTCAACTGCCATATTACTCACCTTTGCATTCAAATCACCAATCACTATAACCCGGTCTCGTGCATCAAAACCACTAACACACTCATTCAGCTGCTCCCAAAACACTTGCCTCTCATGATTTTTCTTCTCATGCCCAGGTGCATATGCACCAATAATCACCCATCTCTTTCCATCAACTTTCAGTTTTACCCATACTAATCGAGAATTTACTTTCTTACATTCTATCACATACTCCCACAACTCCTGTTTCAGGAGTTGTGGGAGTATGTGATAGAATGCTACTCCTGCTACTCCTTCCCTTGCATATATATATATATATATATATATATATATATATATATATATATATATATATATATATATATATATATATATATATATATATATATATATATATATATATATATATATATATATATATATATATATATATATATATATATATATATATATATATATATATATATATATATATATATATATATATATATGACTGGTTGGTATTAAGAATATATGGTGTGGGAGGCAAGCTGTTAGAAGCAGTGAAAAGTTTTTATCGAGGATGTAAGGCATGTGTACGTGCAGGAAGAGAGGAAAGTGATTGGTTCTCAGTGAATGTAGATTTTCGGCAGGGGTGTGTGATGTCTCCATGGTTGTTTAATTTGTTTATGGATGGGGTTGTTAGGGAGGTGAATGCAAGAGTTTTGGAAAGAGGGGCAAGTATGAAGTCTGTTGTGGATTAGAGAGCTTAGGAAGTGAGTCAGTTGTTGTTCGCTGATGATACAGCGCTGGTGGCTGATTTATGTGAGAAACTGAAGAAGCTGTTGACTAAGTTTGGTAAAGTGTGTGAAAGAAGAACGTTAAGAGTAAATGTGAATAAGAGCAAGGTTATTAGGTACAGTAGGGTTGAGGGTCAAGTCAATTGGGAGGTAAGTTTGAATGGAGAAAAACTGGAGGAAGTAAAGTGTTTTAGATATCTGGGAGTGGATCTGGCAGCGGATGGAACCATGGAAGCGGAAGTGGATCATAGGGTGGGGGAGGGGGCGAAAATCCTGGGAGCCTTGTAGAATGTGTGGAAGTCGAGAACATTATCTCGGAAAGCAAAAATGGGTATGTTTGAAGGAATAGTGGTTCCAACAATGTTGTATGGTTGCGAGGCGTGGGCTATGGATAGAGATGTGCGCAGGAGGATGGATGTGCTGGAAATGAGATATTTGAGGACAATATGTGGTGTGAGGTGGTTTGATCGAGTAAGTAACGTAAGGGTAAGAGAGATGTGTGGAAATAAAAAGAGCGTGGTTGAGAGAGCAGAATAGGTTGTTTTGAAATGGTTTGGGCACATGGAGAGAATGATTGAGGAAAGATTGACCAAGAGGATATATGTGTCGGAGGTGGAGGGAACGAGGAGAAGAGGGAGACCAAATTGGAGGTGGAAAGATGTAGTGAAAAAGATTTTGTGTGATCGGGGCCTGAACATGCAGGAGGGTGAAAGGAGGGCAAGGAATAGAGTGAATTGGATCGATGTGGTATACCGGGGTTGACGTGCTGTCAGTGGATTGAATCAGGGCATGTGAAGCGTCTGGGGTAAACCATGGAAAGCTGTGTAGGTATGTATATTTGCGTGTGTGGACGTATGTATATGCATGTGTATGGGGGTGTGTTGGGCCATTTCTTTCGTCTGTTTCCTTGCGCTACCTCGCAAACGCGGGAGACAGCGACAAAGCAAAAAAAAAAAATATATATACGGGGGGAGGGGGTTTTCATTTCATGTGTGGCGGGGTGGCGACGCGAATGAATAAGGGCAGACAGTATGAATTATGTACGTGTGTATATATGTGTATGTCTGTGCGTGTATATATATGCATTCGTTGAGATGCATAGGTATGTATATGTGCGTTTGTGGACGTGTATGTTTATACATGTGTATGTGGGTGGGTTGGGCCATACTTTCGTCCGTTTCCTTGCGCTACCTTGCTAACGCGGGAGGCAGCGACAAAATATAATAAAATAAAAGATGTTATATATATATATATATTATATATATATATATATATATATATATATATATATGAAAGCCGGCATGGCAGCAGGTTTGAAGGGTATTGCAGTGGAATTTATTAAAAAAAGGAGTTGACTGTATTATTGACTGGTTGGTAAGGTTATTTAATGTATGTATGACTCATGGTGAGGTGCCTGAGGATTGGCGGAATGCGTGCATAGTGCCATTGTACAAAGACAAAGGGGATAAGAGTGAGTGCTGAAATTACAGAGGTATAAGTTTGTTGAGTATTCCTGGTAAATTATATGGGAGGGTATTGATTGAGAGGGTGAAGGCATGTACAGAGCATCAGATTGGGGAAGAGCAGTGTGGTTTCAGAAGTGGTAGAGGATGTGTGGATCAGGTGTTTGCTTTGAAGAATATATGTGAGAAATACTTAGAAAAGCAAATGGATTTGTATGTAGTATTTATGGATGTGCAGAAGGCATATGATAGAGTTGATAGAGATGCTCTGTGGAAGGTATTAAGAATATATGGTGTGGGAGGCAAGTTGTTAGAAGCAGTGAAAATCTTTATCGAGGATATAAGGCATGTGTACGTGTAGGAAGAGAGGAAAGTGATTGGTTCTCAGTGAATGTAGGTTTGCGGCAGGGGTGTGTGATGTCTCCATGGTTGTTTAATTTGTTTATGGATGGTGTTGTTAGAGAGGTGAATGCAAGAGTTTTGGAAAGAGGTTCAAGTATGAAGTCTGTTGGGGATGAGAGAGCTTGGGAAGTGAGTCAGTTGTTGTTCGCTGATGATAGAGGGCTGGTGGCTGATTCCTGTGAGAAACTGCAGAAGCTGGTGACTGAGTTTGGTAAAGTGTGTGAAAGAAGAAGTTAAGAGTAAATGTGAATAAGAGTAAGGTTATTAGGTACAGTAGGTTTGAGGGTCAAGTCAATTGGGAGGTAAGTTTGAATGGAGAAAAACTGGAGGAAGTAAAGTGTTTTAGATATCTGGGAGTGGATCTGGCAGCGGATGGAACCATGGAAGCGGAAGTGGATCATAGGGTGGGGAGGGGGCGAAAATTGTGGGAGCCTTGAAGAATGTGTGGAAGTCGAGAGCATTATCTCAGAAAGCAAAAATGGGTATGTTTGAAGGAATAGTGGTTCCAACAATGTTGTATGGTTGCGAGGCGTGGGCTATGGATAGAGTTTTGCGCAGGAGGATGGATGTGCTGGAAATGAGATGTTTGAGGACAATGTGTGGTGTGAGGTGGTTTGATCGAGTAAGTAACGTAAGGGTAAGAGAGATGTGTTGAAATAAAAAGAGCGTGGTTGAGAGAGCAGAAGAGGGTGTTTTGAAATGGTTTGGGCACATGGAGAGAATGATTGAGGAAAGATTGACCAAGAGGATGTATGTGTCGAAGGTGGAGGGAACGAGAAGTGGGAGACCAAATTGGAGGTGGAAAGATGGGGTGAAAAAGATTTTGTGTGATCGGGGCCTGAACATTCAGGAGGGTGAAAGGAGGGCAAGGAATAGAGTGAATTGGATCGATGTGGTATACCGGGGTTGACGTGCTGTCAGTGGATTGAATCAGGGTATGTGAAGCGTCTGGGGTAATCCATGGAAAGCTGTGTAGATATGTATGTTTGTGTGTGTGGACGTATGTATATACATATGTATGGGGGTGGGTTGGGCCATTTCTTTCGTCTGTTTCCTTGCGCTACCTCGGAAACGCGGGAGACAGCGACTAAGGAAAAAAAAAAAAAAAAAAAAATATATATATATATATATATATATATATATATATATATATATATATATATATATATATTTATATATAATCCTATGAGTCCACTGGGAAAATGAAACACGATTAGGTCCCAAGTGTACTTTTGTGTAATGATCACATCATTAGGGAAAACACAAGAGAAAAATATAAGTCAGTTGGTATACATCGAAGAGACGAAGCTAGGACGCCATTTGGTAAACGTGCTATTGTCCAAGACATAAAATGAGCGTTTATAAACTTATCATTTTACAAATTTTGTCAACAATAAATTTATCTAATTTTTGTATAGACCATCACTAATATTGAAATTATAATTCTTTGTGTATCTAATAACAGAAGATTCAATGATATTTCTTGTGGTAATTTAGTTAGCGTTCATAACTGAGATGGCATTACTCCAGTCAATACAATGATCATAGTATTTAATGTGATTATACAAGGCATTTGATTATCTTGTCCCATTCTTACGATATTTATGTTGCTTAAGTCTAACAGAAAGATCCTTACCAGTCTGACCAACATAAGATTTATCACAATTCTGCATGACTAAATCATTTCAATATGCCCTCTTCTGGTCTCTCCACCACACTCTTTTTGTAACTTGATCAAACCAATTCACTCCACATATTGTCCTCATATATTTCATTTCCAATACATCCAGCCTCCTCTGTACAACCCTTTCTATAGCCCATGCCTCGCAACCAAATAACATTGTTGGAACACTATTCCTCAAAATCCCATTTTTGCTTCCGAAATAACTTTCTCCTTCCACACATTCTTCATCGGCTTCCATAGCCTTCGACCCCTCCCCCACCCTTGACTCACTTCCGCTTCCATGGTTTCCATCGCTGCTCAGATCCCCTTCCCAGATATCAAAACACTTCACTTCCTCCACCCTTTTTCTATTCAAATTTACCTCCAATTAACTTGTCCTCACCCACTGAACCTATAACCTTGCTCTTATCACATTTACTCTCAACCTTTCCTTTCACACATTTTCCAACTCAGTTACCTACTTCCGCAGTTTCTCACATGAATCAGCCACCAGCGCTGTATCATCAGCGAACAACAACTGACTCACTTCCCAAGCTCTCTCATCCCCAACAGACTTCATACTTGCCCCTCTTTCCAAAACTCTTGCATTCACCTCCCTAAGAATCCCATCCATAAACAAATTAAACAACCATGGAGACATCACACACCCCTGCCGCAAACCTACATTCACTGAGAACCAATCACTTTCCTCTCTTCCTACACGTACACATGCCTTAAATCCTCGATAAAAAACTTTTCATTGCTTCTAACAACTTGCCTCCCACACCATATATTCTAAATACCTTCCACAGAGCATCTCTATCAACTCTGTCATATGCCTTCTCCAGATCCATAAATGCTACATACAAATCCATTTGCTTTTCTAAGTATTTCTCACATACATTCTTCAAAGCAAACACCTGATCCACACATCCTCTACCACTTCTGAAACCACACTGCTCTTCCCCAATCTGATGCTCTGTACATGCCTTCACCCTCTCAATCAATACCCTCCCATATAATTTACCAGGAATACTCAACAAACTTATACCTCTGTAATTTGAGCACTCACTCTTATCCCATTTGCCTTTGTACAATGGCACTGCACGCATTCCGCCAATCCTCAGGCACCTCACCATGAGTCATACATACATTAGATAACCTTACCAACCAGTCAACAATACAGTCACCCCCTTTTTCAATAAATTCCCCTGCAATACCATACAAACCTGCTGCCTTGCCGGCTTTCATCTTCCGCAAAGCTTTTACTACCTCTTCTCTGTTTACCAAATCATTTTCCCTAACCCTCTCACTTTGCACACCACCTCGACCAAAACACCCTATATCTGCCACTATATCATCAAACACATTCAACAAACCTTCAAAATACTCACTCCATCTCCTTCTCACATCACCACTACTTGTTATCACCTCCCCATTTGTGCCCTTCACTGAAGTTCCCATTTGCTCCCTTGTCTTACGCACTTTATTTACCTCCTTCAAGAACATCTTTTTATTCTCCCTAAAATTTAATGATACTCTCTCACCCCAACTCTCATTTGCCCTTTTTTTCACCTCTTGCACCTTTCTCTTGACCTCCTGTCTCTTTCTTTTATACATCTCCCACTCAATTGCATTTTTTCCTTGCAAAAATCGTCCAAATGCGTCACTCTTCTCTTTCACTAATAATCTTACTTCTTCATCCCACCACTCACTACCCTTTCTAATCAACCCACCTCCCACTCTTCTCATGCCACAAGCATCTTTTGCGCAATCCATCACTGATTCCCTAAATACATCCCATTCCTCCCCCACTCCCCTTACTTCCATTGTTCTCACCTTTTTCCATTCTGTACTCAGTCTCTCCGGGTACTTCCTCACACAAGTCTCCTTCCCAAGCTCACTTACTCTCACCACCCTCTTCACCCCAACATTCACTTTTGTTTTCTGAAGATCCATACAAATCTTCACCTTAGCCTCCACAAGATAATGATCAGACATCCCTCCAGTTGCACCTCTCAGCACATTAGCATCCAAAAGTCTCTCTTTCGCGCGCCTGTCAATTAACACGTAATCCAATAACGCTCTCTGGCCATCTCTCCTAGTTACATACGTATACTTATGTATATCTCGCTTTTTAAACCAGGTATTCCCAATCACCAGTCCTTTTTCAGCACATAAATCTACAAGCTCTTCACCATTTCCATTTACAACACTGAACACCCCATATATACCAATTATTCCCTCAACTGCCATATTACTCACCTTTGCATTCAAATCACCAATCACTATAACCCGGTCTCGTGCATCAAAACCACTAACACACTCATTCAGCTGCTCCCAAAACACTTGCCTCTCATGATTTTTCTTCTCATGCCCAGGTGCATATGCACCAATAATCACCCATCTCTTTCCATCAACTTTCAGTTTTACCCATACTAATCGAGAATTTACTTTCTTACATTCTATCACATACTCCCACAACTCCTGTTTCAGGAGTTGTGGGAGTATGTGATAGAATGCTACTCCTGCTACTCCTTCCCTTGCATATATATATATATATATATATATATATATATATATATATATATATATATATATATATATATATATATATATATATATATATATATATATATATATATATATATATATATATATATATATATATATATATATATATATATATATATATATATATATATATATATATATATATATATATATATATATATATGACTGGTTGGTATTAAGAATATATGGTGTGGGAGGCAAGCTGTTAGAAGCAGTGAAAAGTTTTTATCGAGGATGTAAGGCATGTGTACGTGCAGGAAGAGAGGAAAGTGATTGGTTCTCAGTGAATGTAGATTTTCGGCAGGGGTGTGTGATGTCTCCATGGTTGTTTAATTTGTTTATGGATGGGGTTGTTAGGGAGGTGAATGCAAGAGTTTTGGAAAGAGGGGCAAGTATGAAGTCTGTTGTGGATTAGAGAGCTTAGGAAGTGAGTCAGTTGTTGTTCGCTGATGATACAGCGCTGGTGGCTGATTTATGTGAGAAACTGAAGAAGCTGTTGACTAAGTTTGGTAAAGTGTGTGAAAGAAGAACGTTAAGAGTAAATGTGAATAAGAGCAAGGTTATTAGGTACAGTAGGGTTGAGGGTCAAGTCAATTGGGAGGTAAGTTTGAATGGAGAAAAACTGGAGGAAGTAAAGTGTTTTAGATATCTGGGAGTGGATCTGGCAGCGGATGGAACCATGGAAGCGGAAGTGGATCATAGGGTGGGGGAGGGGGCGAAAATCCTGGGAGCCTTGTAGAATGTGTGGAAGTCGAGAACATTATCTCGGAAAGCAAAAATGGGTATGTTTGAAGGAATAGTGGTTCCAACAATGTTGTATGGTTGCGAGGCGTGGGCTATGGATAGAGATGTGCGCAGGAGGATGGATGTGCTGGAAATGAGATATTTGAGGACAATATGTGGTGTGAGGTGGTTTGATCGAGTAAGTAACGTAAGGGTAAGAGAGATGTGTGGAAATAAAAAGAGCGTGGTTGAGAGAGCAGAATAGGTTGTTTTGAAATGGTTTGGGCACATGGAGAGAATGATTGAGGAAAGATTGACCAAGAGGATATATGTGTCGGAGGTGGAGGGAACGAGGAGAAGAGGGAGACCAAATTGGAGGTGGAAAGATGTAGTGAAAAAGATTTTGTGTGATCGGGGCCTGAACATGCAGGAGGGTGAAAGGAGGGCAAGGAATAGAGTGAATTGGATCGATGTGGTATACCGGGGTTGACGTGCTGTCAGTGGATTGAATCAGGGCATGTGAAGCGTCTGGGGTAAACCATGGAAAGCTGTGTAGGTATGTATATTTGCGTGTGTGGACGTATGTATATGCATGTGTATGGGGGTGTGTTGGGCCATTTCTTTCGTCTGTTTCCTTGCGCTACCTCGCAAACGCGGGAGACAGCGACAAAGCAAAAAAAAAAAAATATATATACGGGGGGAGGGGGTTTTCATTTCATGTGTGGCGGGGTGGCGACGCGAATGAATAAGGGCAGACAGTATGAATTATGTACGTGTGTATATATGTGTATGTCTGTGCGTGTATATATATGCATTCGTTGAGATGCATAGGTATGTATATGTGCGTTTGTGGACGTGTATGTTTATACATGTGTATGTGGGTGGGTTGGGCCATACTTTCGTCCGTTTCCTTGCGCTACCTTGCTAACGCGGGAGGCAGCGACAAAATATAATAAAATAAAAGATGTTATATATATATATATATATATATATATATATATATATATATATATATATATATATGAAAGCCGGCATGGCAGCAGGTTTGAAGGGTATTGCAGTGGAATTTATTAAAAAAAGGAGTTGAATGTATTATTGACTGGTTGGTAAGGTTATTTAATGTATGTATGACTCATGGTGAGGTGCCTGAGGATTGGCGGAATGCGTGCATAGTGCCATTGTACAAAGACAAAGGGGATAAGAGTGAGTGCTGAAATTACAGAGGTATAAGTTTGTTGAGTATTCCTGGTAAATTATATGGGAGGGTATTGATTGAGAGGGTGAAGGCATGTACAGAGCATCAGATTGGGGAAGAGCAGTGTGGTTTCAGAAGTGGTAGAGGATGTGTGGATCAGGTGTTTGCTTTGAAGAATATATGTGAGAAATACTTAGAAAAGCAAATGGATTTGTATGTAGTATTTATGGATGTGCAGAAGGCATATGATAGAGTTGATAGAGATGCTCTGTGGAAGGTATTAAGAATATATGGTGTGGGAGGCAAGTTGTTAGAAGCAGTGAAAATCTTTATCGAGGATATAAGGCATGTGTACGTGTAGGAAGAGAGGAAAGTGATTGGTTCTCAGTGAATGTAGGTTTGCGGCAGGGGTGTGTGATGTCTCCATGGTTGTTTAATTTGTTTATGGATGGTGTTGTTAGAGAGGTGAATGCAAGAGTTTTGGAAAGAGGTTCAAGTATGAAGTCTGTTGGGGATGAGAGAGCTTGGGAAGTGAGTCAGTTGTTGTTCGCTGATGATAGAGGGCTGGTGGCTGATTCCTGTGAGAAACTGCAGAAGCTGGTGACTGAGTTTGGTAAAGTGTGTGAAAGAAGAAGTTAAGAGTAAATGTGAATAAGAGTAAGGTTATTAGGTACAGTAGGTTTGAGGGTCAAGTCAATTGGGAGGTAAGTTTGAATGGAGAAAAACTGGAGGAAGTAAAGTGTTTTAGATATCTGGGAGTGGATCTGGCAGCGGATGGAACCATGGAAGCGGAAGTGGATCATAGGGTGGGGAGGGGGCGAAAATTGTGGGAGCCTTGAAGAATGTGTGGAAGTCGAGAGCATTATCTCAGAAAGCAAAAATGGGTATGTTTGAAGGAATAGTGGTTCCAACAATGTTGTATGGTTGCGAGGCGTGGGCTATGGATAGAGTTTTGCGCAGGAGGATGGATGTGCTGGAAATGAGATGTTTGAGGACAATGTGTGGTGTGAGGTGGTTTGATCGAGTAAGTAACGTAAGGGTAAGAGAGATGTGTTGAAATAAAAAGAGCGTGGTTGAGAGAGCAGAAGAGGGTGTTTTGAAATGGTTTGGGCACATGGAGAGAATGATTGAGGAAAGATTGACCAAGAGGATGTATGTGTCGAAGGTGGAGGGAACGAGAAGTGGGAGACCAAATTGGAGGTGGAAAGATGGGGTGAAAAAGATTTTGTGTGATCGGGGCCTGAACATTCAGGAGGGTGAAAGGAGGGCAAGGAATAGAGTGAATTGGATCGATGTGGTATACCGGGGTTGACGTGCTGTCAGTGGATTGAATCAGGGTATGTGAAGCGTCTGGGGTAATCCATGGAAAGCTGTGTAGATATGTATGTTTGTGTGTGTGGACGTATGTATATACATATGTATGGGGGTGGGTTGGGCCATTTCTTTCGTCTGTTTCCTTGCGCTACCTCGGAAACGCGGGAGACAGCGACTAAGGAAAAAAAAAAAAAAAAAAAATATATATATATATATATATATATATATATATATATATATATATATATATATATATTTATATATAATCCTATGAGTCCACTGGGAAAATGAAACACGATTAGTTCCCAAGTGTACTTTTGTGTAATAATCACATCATTAGGGAAAACACAAGAGAAAAATATAAGTCAGTTGGTATACATCGAAGAGACGAAGCTAGGACGCCATTTGGTAAACGTGCTATTGTCCAAGACATAAAATGAGCGTTTATAAACTTATCATTTTACAAATTTTGTCAACAATAAATTTATCTAATTTTTGTATAGACCATCACTAATATTGAAATTATAATTCTTTGTGTATCTAATAACAGAAGATTCAATGATATTTCTTGTGGTAATTTAGTTAGCGTTCATAACTGAGATGGCATTACTCCAGTCAATACAATGATCATAGTATTTAATGTGATTATACAAGGCATTTGATTATCTTGTCCCATTCTTACGATATTTATGTTGCTTAAGTCTAACAGAAAGATCCTTACCAGTCTGACCAACATAAGATTTATCACAATTCTGCATGACTAAATCATTTCAATATGCCCTCTTCTGGTCTCTCCACCACACTCTTTTTGTAACTTGATCAAACCAATTCACTCCACATATTGTCCTCATATATTTCATTTCCAATACATCCAGCCTCCTCTGTACAACCCTTTCTATAGCCCATGCCTCGCAACCAAATAACATTGTTGGAACTACTATTCCCTCAAAAGTCCCCATTTTTGCTCTCCGAAATAACTTTCTCTCCTTTCACACATTCTTCATCGCTTCCATAGCCTTCGACCCCTCCCCCACCCTGTGACTCACTTCCGCTTCCATGGTTTCCCTCGCTGCTCAGTCCCCTTCCAGATATCAAAACACTTCACTTCCTCCAACCCTTTTCTATTCAAATTTACCTTCCAATTAACTTGTCTCTCCACCCCACTGAACCTACTAACCTTGCTCTTAATCACATTTACTCTCAACCTTTTCCTTTCGCACATTTTTCCTAACTCAGTTACCTACTTCCGCAGTTTCTCACACGAATCAGCCACCAGCGCTGTATCATCGGCGAACAACTGACTCACTTCCCAGGCCGTCTCATCTTGGAGGAAACCAGAGTGAAATGTTGTAGAGGCTTTCGGAAAAACGATGTGGGTAAGAAATGAACTGTGAAAGTAAGTAATCTTTGAAAAAAGACCTTTTTTAAGAAATAAGAAAGATTGAGCGTAGAAAGGCAAAAGATGAAAGCAACGCAGTTAGCGGAGTGGGTAAGAAATTGGAGGTAGTATTGGCATTTGCGAGAGAAGAGTTTTGTATGCTGAATGTGGGAAATGGGCTGGTGATAAGGGGAAGTGAACGGTTGACAAAATAATGTTGCTAATTGAAAAAAGAAGAGAGGTGTATGGGCGGTACATGTATGGAAGGAGCGCGAGTAATTGGGAGATGTACAAGAGGATGCGGCAAAAGGTCGAGAGAAAGGAGCAGGAGCTGAAGTTGAGTTCAAATGAGAGTTAGGGAGAGCAAGAATTAGCGAACTTCAAAGAAAATAGGATGTTTTGGAAGGAGTTTAATGGTGTGAGATAAGTAAGAGAAGAATTGGGAGAATCGTTGAAGCGGCTATGGGGAATTAGTCATCAGTGTTGAGGTGAAAAGGAAATGGATTAAGCACTTCAAAGAATTGTGGAAGTGTTGGAAATGAAATACTTGTGGACATTTATAGTTTGCACCAATATTGCCCATCAGTATTCACAGAGGGTTGATTAAGTAAGGGATGACGTTATGAGAAAGGGGTGTGGTAGTAAGCGTAGTATGCTTAAGAGAAACAAGGAGGGTGTTTATACAAATGAAGAGATTGACAGCTGACCTGGTCACCACCACCAGCAGGAACCTCCAGCATGCCACCGCTCACTTGATCACCACCACCAGCAAGGACCTCGCTCAGCACACCACCGCTGATCTGGTTACCACACCAGAAAGGACCTTCAGCACCCCACCAATGATCAGGTCACCGCCAACAACAGGGGCTTCATCCAGCAGACCACCGCTGATCTGGTCACCACACCAGCAGGGATTTCCAGCACATCATCACTGATTTGGTCACTACCACCAAGCAAAGGACCTCCAGCACTTCACCAGTGACCTAGTCACCGACACCATCAGGGGCATCACTGACCTGTTCACCAACACAACTAGCGATCTCCTATAGCACACCAATAGTGACCTGACCACCAGGACTAACAGAGATCTCCTCAAGTACGCCATCAGTAATCAACAAGGACCTTCACTATTGTTTGATCTTTACCACCAATATGATTCCATCGACCAGGTCACCATTACCAGTCGGTACCACCATCACTGACCTGGTCACTAGCTCCAGGAGGGACCTTCATCGGTGACCTGGTCACCATCAACTGTAGCAGCCTCCACCGCTGGCCTGTTCACCATCACCATTAGTGGCCTCCAGCACTACTGATCTGGTCACCATCACAGTTAGTGGCCTCCATCACTTACCTCGTCACCAGCACTAACAGGAACCTCCATTACTGACCTGGTTGGCACCATTACCAGATACCTTCACCACTAG
Source organism: Panulirus ornatus (assembly GCF_036320965.1). Taxonomy (NCBI): domain Eukaryota; kingdom Metazoa; phylum Arthropoda; class Malacostraca; order Decapoda; family Palinuridae; genus Panulirus; species Panulirus ornatus. The sequence goes on from NC_092236.1 coordinate 25,018,433, forward strand.
CATGGTATCCATCACCAGGGACGTATAACACAACCACAGGCTTGTCCACAATCACCATCACCTCCCCATCATACTTGTTGCCTCCGGCATAGCATATTGCCAGGTTGAAATAGCACCTTGCACCTCTTGATCCATGTCTAGTCTGTTTTTCTTATCATTTCCAATTTCGTAATTTTCTATTTTCATTTATATCTTACAACCTGTACAGTACACCCTCTTCCCTTACTGCAACATTACCTTTCTTGGCCATTATCCTCCTCCTCCTCCTCCCAGTCCCTTCACACACTACTCCCCTGCATGACCCTTCCCCTACAGCCCAGCACCAACTATCAAACCCTCCCCACCTCCTTCCCCGCCCCTCTCGAGGGTAATGACGCGAGGACCTTAACGAGTGCTAACGACCGTCGTTGACTCGAAATGGCTCCGAAGTGGCCTGATCGAAATATCTTAACTAATTTAGCACTTTTATAGTGTCAAGTGTGTGGAGGCAAGCTGGCCTGCTGACCCTAACGAGCAGTTCTGAACCGTGTGGGTATGTGTGTATTCCTGTAATATCTATCTGTACAGGAACAAGGAAGGAGTTCTACACCCATACAGTCCCGTCTCTGGAACTTTCTCCTCTATCATATAACTTCATAAATTTTCGATTACTGTTAGCATTCACAGTGTCATCACACAGTTTATTCCACTTATCCACTACTCTTGTTTGTTAGTCAAGTCTAACAAGTTTCCTGATTACTTTCATTTCATGGTGTCTAGTCGTTCTATCTTTGCACCTTTCGAACATACTTAACTAATTCAAAAACTTAAAAGGTATGATAAAGTCACTCCTTGATATTATCTCTTCCATAGTAGCCATATTCATGATCTGTAACTTCTCGATGTAACTCAGCTCTTTCAATTCTTGTACCATCTTTTTTCTTCCTCAAAACCTTCTCTATTAATTATCTCTGCTTCCTTCAGTGCAATGACCAAACTTGAGAAATATATTGTAGTTTTGACCCAATACAACAAGTCAACAGTTAGCTAAACATTTCCCTATACATATCCTTGAAATGCGGAGTCTCGTGTCCAGTTCTCCACTGACGACATATTACCTAATCTTGACTCCTAAGTTTATCCTAACACAGAGACCTGCAGCTTATTTTCTGCAAGGTAGTATTTGTGTCAAGGCTCTCTTTCAGTTCCCACATCCCCATTACTTCGCATTCACTCGGGATGATTTTTACCAACTATATATAAGACTAACTTTTGTCTAAGTCTCCCACAGAGCTGATATAGCCTCTCCTTCTCAATCTCCTCACCCCACACCCTCACTCCTTCCAAGTCAAAAGAAGAAATCCTCAATATCATTCTCCCTTCACTCATCCTGAAGTATTCCAGCACACTTTTTTCAGCCTTATCATCAAACAGCACTCACTACCACTCTTCTCTCTCTGTTAGTGTCATTTCTTACACGGTGAATTCGCCTCATGCTACATATCTTCCTCAGGAATTTCATTTCCAACACATAAGAGGTTGAGCGATGAATGGGTAAGACTTTCACATCATGGTAAGAGAGCTTGACAAACAAGCAGAGTGGTCAGGTGAAATTTAATGTAGATAAATGCAAAGGTATGCACTTTTGGACGTATTGAATGGGGACGAATTCGACTGGTTTAATGACATCAGCTGAGTACCACAAATCTCAGCCTTGAGATCCACGCGTTCATTATCTGTGTTAGTGATGTGGAGATAAGAGTCCTTTAAAGAATTTGCTGGTGACGCGATATCAGGATATAAACTGCTTAGTCATAGGAACACTATTCAAAGATCTAATATGATTCACACCGTCTGATGGAGCAGTCATAGATCTGACAAAGTGATTTAGATTTATACAAATGTAATGCGAGTCTCTTGGCGGGTTGAATATTGATAAACTTAAAATGCTCGTTGAACCATTATAAGAAGTAAAAGAAGACAGTAATTATCAGTGATGACGTAACATACAGAAAATAAAAGCTTAGCTGATCATGATAAAGCCTACAGGATGCTGGGTTTCATACATAGAAATACAAGCTAGCACAGGAAGAATATATCATTCATTCCTTATAGTGCCTAGGTCAAACTTTATTTGGAATACCGTGCAATGTTCGGTTTTGGTCAGAAGATGTGATCAGAGACAAAGAAAAGGCAGAACAAACTCAAAGAATAGCATCAAAGATATTTCATCGTTCTGAAATAAGCTTCTTGAAAAAAGACTAAGATATCTGAATGTCTAAAAAAAACAGATCCTGAAGATAACTAAAACAAGTTTTTAAAATTCTAGATAATTTCAGTCACATAGCATATTAACATTTCTTTACTTTAGAGATTGAACAACCAGAAACAGTCGTATGAAATTAAGAAAAAAAATGATAGCAATTGGATCAAAAGTCTTTTCAGCTCAGAAGTTGTAGAACACTGGCATCAACTACCAAGAAATATTGTCAGTTTGACGACTATCGATACCTTCAGAAAGAAAACCCAGAAATTTCAATGTTATATTCTGAAATTCAACCATCTCTCTTCTCCTTTCCAGATTCGAGTCTCCTCCCTAGAGAACCCCACAGCAGTTGGGGCAGAGAACTTTCCTCGCTCACATTATCTTATAAAAATTCATATTAGTCTACTCTCTTTATACTCGGCGGTACTCCCCAACCTTTTCATCCTACCGGCTTTTGTGGCGGGAGTGGTGTGTATGTGTGAGTGAGATGCCTTCCTCTCTACCATCCTGTCTCCACCAACACTACAGGATTATGATCTCCGGACGATACTTCTCCCTAACCACCAAGTTCCCTGTTACCTACCCATTCCATGCAGTCCTATATACAACATTATGCAGCACAACCCAGCATCAGCCGGGAACTCCCTGTCATATACAGTACCCAACGTGACCAAACCAAGTTCAGAATCACTCAACAACACAAGAATACGCTATAATGGATCACCCTGCGGTGACAGGCTAGTGTTTCCCAAACCCACGGTCGCGACCCAAATGAAGAACACAAGGATGCCCCTGAAGGTCGAGGGTAGTTTGAGAAAAAAAGAAAATAAGAAAATAAGAAATATTGAGTGTTAAGATAGTGCAAATATATCGACATCACAATTCTTGAATATAAAGCATCATCGAGACTCTGGAACAGGAAAACAGTTGTGAATAATATAGCATCCATAAATGTATGAAAACTCCTGACGTATTCCAGTCTGTCCACGTCCATTATTTGTACACCCAAGCAGATGGAGGCTGATGCAATCGCAGTGTCGTATGTTATTCACTTCTGTGATACGCAGCTGTCATGACGTAAGTTTTGTTTGCCACTTAGGTTTTTAATTCACTATGATTGCCAAGCTACTTCACCAGTAAAATAGCTGTTTGACAGTCGAATAGAGGAAGCAGCATAAGCCTGGAAATTTTCATTCAAAGAAGGATACTTGCTAAAGATAAACTTTATTGTTATGACTGGTGGGATAAGGTTGGTGATTTCTACATGAGTATGTTTTACAATGAAAGTTATTATTGATGAGTGTGCGGGTGAGAGTTTGTGAATAAGTGAAACAAGTGTGTGACAGAACAATGTATGGTGCAGAGATGAAGCATTCGAATATGGTGTTCGTCTTCGAATGCATTCGAATAAATTATTTATATCTATTGTAGTCAAATTGTTCTTATATCAGGCAGAGTACTCACAGTCATCTAATAATAATACACATATATCGACGATTGGTCACAGACTGAAAATTTCTGTTTAAAAGTAGAAGTATTCTCCTATATAGTTTTCCGAGAATAATTTTCGTTGTCTTTATTATTATCATAATTTTCATTATTATTATTATTATTATTATTATTATTATTATTATTATTATTATTATTATTATCATTATTATCATCATCATTATTATTATTATCATTTTTACTAGCATTGTTATTATTGTTATTGTTATTATTATTATTATTAATACCATTATTATCATTATCATTATTATCATCATTATAAGTATTATCATTATCACCATTATTATTATCATTATCATGATCACTATTATAATTATGATTATTATCAAGGAAACAGACGAAAGAAATGGCCCAACCCACCCCCATAAACATGTATATACATACGTCCACACACGCAAATATACATACCTACACAGTTTTCCATGGTTTACCCCAGACGCTTCACATGCCTTGATTCAATCCACTGACAGCACGTCAACCCCGGTATACCACATCGCTCCAATTCACTCTATTCCTTGCCCTCCTTTCACCCTCCTGCATGTTCAGGCCCCGATCACACAAAATCTTTTTCACTCCATCTTTCCACCTCCAATTTGGTCTCCCTCTTCTCCTCGTTCCCTCCACCTCCGACACATATATCCTCTTGGTCAATCTTTCCTCACTCATTCTCTCCATGTGACCAAACCATTTCAAAACACCCTCTTCTGCTCTCTCAACCAAGCTCTTTTCATTTACACACATCTCTCTTACCCTTACGTTACTTACTCGATCAAACCACCTCACACCACACATTGTCCTCAAACATCTCATTTCCAGCACATCCATCCTCCTGCGCACAACTCTATCCACAGTCCACGCCTCGCAACCATACAACATTGTTGGAACCACTATTACTTCAAACATACCCATTTTTGCTTTCCGAGATAATGTTCTCGACTTCCACACATTCTTCAAGGCTCCCAGAATTTTCGCCCCCTCCCCCACCCTATGATCCACTTCCGCTTCCATGTTTCCATCCGCTGCCAGATCCACTCCCAGATATCTAAAACACTTCACTTCCTCCAGTTTTTCTCCATTCAAACTCACCTCCCAATTGACTTGACCCTCAACCCTACTGTACCTAATAACCTTGCTCTTATTCACATTTACTCTTAACTTTCTTCTTTCACACACTTTACCAAACTCAGTCACCAGCTTCTGCAGTTTCTCACATGAATCAGCCACCAGCGCTGTATCATCAGCGAACAACAACTGACTCACTTCCCAAGCTCTCTCATCCCCAACAGACTTCATACTTGCCCCTCTTTCCAAAACTCTTGCATTCACCTCCCTAACAACCCCATCCATAAGCAAATTAGACAACCATGGAGACTTCACACACCCCTGCCGCAAACCTACATTCACTGAGAACCAATCACTTTCCTCTCTTCCTACACGTACACATGCCTTACATCCTCGATAAAAACTTTTCACTGCTTCTAACAACTTGCCTCCCACACCATATATTCTTAATACCTTCCACAGAGCATCTCTATCAACTCTATCATATGCCTTCTCCAGATCCATAAATGCTACATACAAATCCATTGCTTTTCTAAGTATTTCTCACATACATTCTTCAAAGCAAACACCTGATCCACACATCATCTACCACTTCTGAAACCACACTGCTCTTCCCCAATCTGATGCTCTGTACATGCCTTCACCCTCTCAATCAATACCCTCCCATACAATTTGCCAGGAATACTCAACAAACTTATACCTCTGTAATTTGAGCACTCACTCTTATCCCATTTGCCTTTGTACAATGGCACTATGCACGCATTCCGCCAATCCTCAGGCACCTCACCATGAGTCATACATACATTAAATAACCTTACCAACCAGTCAACAATACAGTCACCCCCTTTTTTTTATAAATTCCACTGCAATACCATCCAAACCTGCTACCTTGCCGGCTTTCATCTTCCGCAAAGCTTTTACTACCTCTTCTCTGTTTACCAAATCATTTTCCCTAACCCTCGCACTTTGCACACCACCTCGACCAAAACACCCTATATCTGCCACTTTATCATCAAACACATTCAACAAACCTTCAAAATACTCAATCCATCTCCTTCTCACATCACCACTACTTGTTATCACCTCCCCATTTGCGCCCTTCACTGAAGTTCCCATTTGCTCCCTTGTCTTACGCACTTTATTTACCTCCTTAAAGAACATCTTTTTATTCTCCCTAAAATTTAATGATACTCTCTCACCCCAACTCTCATTTGCCCTTTTTTTCACCTCTTGCACCTTTCTCTTGACCTCCTGTCTCTTTCTTTTATACGTCTCCCACTCAATTTCATTTTTTCCCTGCAAAAATCGTCCAAATGCTTCTCTCTTCTCTTTCACTAATACTCTTACTTCTTCATCCCACCACTCACTACCCTTTCTAATCAACCCACCTCCCACTCTTCTCATGCCACAAGCATCTTTTGCGCAATCCATCACTGATTCCCTAAATACATCCCATTTCTCCCAAACTCCCCTTACTTCCATTGTTCTCACCTTTTTCCATTCTGTACTCAGTCTCTCCTGGTACTTCCTCACACAAGTCTCCTTCCCAAGCTCACTTACTCTCACCACCCTCTTCACCCCAACATTCACTCTTCTTTTCTGGAAACCCATACACATCTTCACCTTAGCCTCCACAAGATAATGATCAGACATCCCTCCAGTTGCACCTCTCAGCACATTAACATCCAAAAGTCTCTCTTTCGCGCGCCTGTCAATTAACACGTAATCCAATAACGCTCTCTGGCCATCTCTCCTACTTATATAAGTATACTTATGTATATCTCGCTTTTTAAACCAGGTATTCCCAATCATCAGTCCTTTTTCAGCACATAAATCTACAAGCTCTTCGCCATTTCCATTTACAACACTGAACACCCCATGTATACCAATTTTTCCCTCAACTGCCACATTACTCACCTTTGCATTCAAATCACCCAACACTATAACCCGGTCTCGTGCATCAAAACCACTAACACACTCATTCAGCTGCTCCCAAAACACTTGCCTCTCATGATCTTTCTTCTCATGCTCAGGTGCATATGCACCAATAATCACCCATCTCTCTCCATCAACTTTTAGTTTTACCCATATTAATCGAGAATTTACTTTTTTACATTCTATCACATACTTCCACAACTCCTGTTTCAGGAGTACTGCTACTCCCTCCCTTGCTCTTGTCCTCTCACTAACCCCTGACTTTACTCCCAAGACATTCCCAAACCACTCTTCCCCTTTACCCTTGAGCTTCGTTTCACTCAGAGCCAAAACATCCAGGTTCCTTTCCTCAAACATACTACCTATCTCTCCTTTTTTCACATCTTGGTTACATATATATATATATATATATATATATATATATATATATATATATATATATATATATATATATATATATATATATATATATATATATATATATATATATATATATATATATATATATATATATATATATATATATTCATATATATTATCCCTGGGGATAGGGGATTAAGAATACTTCCCACGTATTCCCTGCGTGTCGTAGAAGGCGACTAAAAGGGGAGGGAGCGGGGGGCTGGAAATCCTCCCCTCTCGTTTTTTTTTTTATTTTCCAAAAGAAGGAACAGAGGGGGCCAGGTGAGGATATTCCAAAAAAGGCCCAGTCCTCTGTTCTTACAGTTCCTCGCTAATGCGGGAAATGCCGAATAGTTTAAAAGAAAAGAAAGAAAAAAAAAAGAAATATATATATATATATATATATATATATATATATATATATATATATATATATATATATATATTTTTTTTTTTTTTTTTTTTTTTTTTTTATACTTTGTCGCTGTCTCCCGCGTTTGCGAGGTAGCGCAAGGAAACAGACGAAAGAAATGGCCCAACCCCCCCCCCCATACACATGTACATACACACGTCCACACACGCAAATATACATACCTACACAGCTTTCCATGGTTTACCCCAGACGCTTCACATGCCTTGATTCACTCCACTGACAGCACGTCAACCCCTGTATACCACATCACTCCAATTCACTCTATTCCTTGCCCTCCTTTCACCCTCCTGCATGTTCAGGCCCCGATCACACAAAATCTTTTTCACTCCATCTTTCCACCTCCAATTTGGTCTCCCTCTTCTCCTCGTTCCCTCCACCTCCGACACATATATCCTCTTGGTCAATCTTTCCTCACTCATTCTCTCCATGTGCCCAAACCATTTCAAAACACCCTCTTCTGCTCTCTCAACCACGCTCTTTTTATTTCCACACATCTCTCTTACCCTTACGTTACTTACTCGATCAAACCACCTCACACCACACATTGTCCTCAAACATCTCATTTCCAGCACATCCATCCTCCTGCGCACAACTCTATCCATAGCCCACGCCTCGCAACCATACAACATTGTTGGAACCACTATTCCTTCAAACGTACCCATTTTTGCTTTCCGAGATAATGTTCTCGACTTCCACACATTCTTCAAGGCTCCCAAAATTTTCGCCCCCTCCCCCACCCTATGATCCACTTCCGCTTCCATGGTTCCATCCGCTGACAGATCCACTCCCAGATATCTAAAACACTTCACTTCCTCCAGTTTTTCTCCATTCAAACTCACCTCCCAATTGACTTGACCCTCAACCCCACTGTACCTAATAACCTTGCTCTTATTCACATTTACTCTTAACTTTCTTCTTTCACACACTTTAACAAACTCAGTCACCAGCTTCTGCAGATTCTCACATGAATCAGCCACCAGCGCTGTATCATCAGCGAACAACAACTGACTCACTTCCCAAGCTCTCTCATCCCCAACAGACTTCATCCTTGCCCCTCTTTCCAAAACTCTTGCATTCACCTCCCTAACAACCCCATCCATAAACAAATTAAACAACCATGGAGACATCACACACCCCTGCCACAAACCTACATTCACTGAGAACCAATCACTTTCCTCTCTTCCTACACGTACACATGCCTTACATCCTCGATAAAAACTTTTCACTGCTTCTAACAACTTGCCTCCCACGCCATATATTCTTAATACCTTCCACAGAGCATCTCTATCAACTCTATCATATGCCTTCTCCAGATCTATAAATGCTACATACAAATCCATTCCTTTTCTAAGTATTTCTCACATACATTCTTCAAAGCAAACACCTGATCCACATATCCTCTACCACTTCTGAAACCACACTGCTCTTCCCCAATCTGATGCTCTGTACATGCCTTCACCCTCTCAATCAATACCCTCCCATACAATTTGCCAGGAATACTCAACAAACTTATACCTCTGTAATTTGAGCACTCACTCTTATCCCCTTTGCCTTTGTACAATGGCACTATGCACGCATTCCGCCAATCCTCAGGCACCTCACCATGAGTCATACATACATTAAATAACCTTACCAACCAGTCAACAATACAGTCACCCCCTTTTTTAATAAATTCCACTGCAATACCATCCAAACCCTGCTATCTTGCCGGCTTTCATCTTCCCCAAAGCTTTCACTACCTCTTCTCTGTTTACCAAATCATTTTCCCTAACCCTCGCACTCTGCTCACCACCTCGACCAAAACACCCTATATCTGCCACTTTATCATCAAACACATTCAACAAACCTTCAAAATACTCACTCCATCTCCTTCTCACATCACCACTACTTGTTATCACCTCCCCATTTGCGCCCTTCACTGAAGTTCCCATTTGCTCCCTTGTCTTACGCACTTTATTTACCTCCTTAAAGAACATCTTTTTATTCTCCCTAAAATTTAATGATACTCTCTCACCCCAACTCTCATTTGCCCTTTTTTTCATCTCTTGCACCTTTCTCTTGACCTCCTGTCTCTTTCTTTTATACGTCTCCCACTCAATTTTCATTTTTTCCCTGCAAAAATCGTCCAAATGCCTCTCTCTTCTCTTTCGCTAATACTCTTACTTCTTCATCCCACCACTCACTACCCTTTCTAATCAACCCACCTCCCACTCTTCTCATGCCACAAGCATCTTTTGCGCAATCCATCACTGATTCCCTAAATACATCCCATTCCTCCCCCACTCCCCTTACTGCCATTGTTCTCACCTTTTTCCATTCTGTACTCAGTCTCTCTTGGTACTTCCTCACACAAGTCTCCTTCCCAAGCTTACTTACTCTCACCACCCTCTTCACCCCAACATTCACTCTTCTTTTCTGAAAACCCATACAAATCTTCACCTTAGCCTCTACAAGATAATGATCAGACATCCCTCCAGTTGCACCTCTCAGCACATTAACATCCAAAAGTCTCTCTTTCACGCGCCTGTCAATTAACACGTAATCCAATAACGCTCTCTGGCCATCTCTCCTACTTACATAAGTATACTTATGTATATCTCGCTTTTTAAACCAGGTATTCCCAATCATCAGTCCTTTTTCAGCACATAAATCTACAAGCTCTTCACCATTTCCATTTACAACACTGAACACCCCATGTATACCAATTATTCCCTCAACTGCCACATTACTCACCTTTGCATTCAAATCACCCAACACTATAACCCGGTCTCGTGCATCAAAACCACTAACACACTCATTCAGCTGCTCCCAAAACACTTGCCTCTCATGATCTTTCTTCTCATGCCCAGGTGCATATGCACCAATAATCACCCATCTCCCTCCATCAACTTTCAGTTTTACCCATATTAATCGAGAATTTACTTTCTTACATTCTATCACATACTTCCACAACTCCTGTTTCAGGAGTACTGCTACTCCCTCCCTTGCTCTTGTACTCTCACTAACCCCTGACCTTACTCCCAAGACATTCCCCTTTACCCTTGAGCTTCGTTTCACTCAGAGCCAAAACATCCAGGTTCCTTTCCTCAAACATACTACCTATCTCTCCATTTTTCACATCTTGGTTACATATATATATATATATATATATATATATATATATATATATATATATATATATATATATATATATATATATATATATATTATATATATATATATATATATATATATATATATATATATATATATACACACATATATATATATTTTTTTTTTTTTTTTTTATACTATTCGCTATTTCCCGCGATAGCGAGGTAGCGTTAAGAACAGAGGACTGGGCCTTTGAGGGAATATCCTCACCTGGCCCCCTTCTCTGTTCCTTCTTTTGGAAAATTAAAAAAAAAAAAAAAAAAAAAAAAAAAAAAAAAAAAACGAGAGGGGAGGATTTCCAGCCCCCCGCTCCCTTCCCTTTTAGTCGCCTTCTACGACACGCAGGGAATACGTGGGAAGTATTCTTTCTCCCCTATCCCCAGGGAAATATATATATATATATATATATATATATATATATATATATATATATATATATATATATATATATATATATATATATTCATATATATTATCCCTGGGGATAGGGTGATTAAGAATACTTCCCACGTATTCCCTGCGTGTCGTAGAAGGCGACTAAAAAGGGAGGGAGCGGGGGGCTGGAAATCCTCCCCTCTCGTTTTTTTTTTTATTTTCCAAAAGAAGGAACAGAGGGGGCCAGGTGAGGATATTCCAAAAAAGGCCCAGTCCTCTGTTCTTACAGTTCCTCGCTAATGCGGGAAATGCCGAATAGTTTAAAAGAAAAGAAAGAAAAAAAAAGAAATATATATATATATATATATATATATATATATATATATATATATATATATATATATATATATAATTTTTTTTTTTTTCTCATCACTTTGTCGCTGTCTCCAGCGTCAGCGAGGGAGCGCTAGGAAACAGACGTAAGAATGGCCCAACCCACCCACATACATATGTACATACATACACGTCCACACACGCACATATACATACCTATACATTTCAACGTATACATATATACCCATAAACAGACTTATACATATATAGAAATGTACATAATTCATACTTGCAGCCTTTATTGATTCCTGTGGCCACTCCGCCACACATGTTATGACAACCCTCTCCCCCCGCACGCACGCGAGGTAGCGCTAGGAAAAGACAACAAGAGCCACATTCATTCACACTCAGTCTCTAGCTGTCATGTATAATGCACCGACACCACAGCTCCTTTTCTACATCCAGGCACCACAAAACTTTCCATGGTTTACTCCAGGCGCTTCACATGCCTTGGTTCAATCAGCTGACAGCACGTCGACCCCGGTATACCACATCGTTCAAATTCACTCTATTCCTTGCACGCCTGTCACTCTCCTGCATGTTCAGGCCCCGATCGCTCAAAAACTTCTTCACTCCATCTCTCCACCTCCAATTTGGTCTCCCACTTCTCCTCGTTCCCTCCAACTCTGATATATATATCCTCTTTGTCAATCTTTCCTCACTCATTCTCTCCATGTGACCAAACCATTTCAAAACACCCTCTTCCTCTCCCTCAAGCAAAATCTTTTTATTACCACACATCTCTCTTAACCTTTCATTACTTACTCGATTAAACCACCTCACACCACATATTGTCCTCAAACATCTCATTTCCAACAAATCCACCCTCCTCCGCACAACTCTATCTATAGCCCACGCCTCGCAACCATATAACATTGTTGGAACCACTATACCTTCAAACACACCCATTTTTGTTTCTAAGATAATGTCCTCGCCTTCCACACATTTTTCAACGTTACCAGAACCTTCGCTACTTACCCAACCCTGTGACTCACTTCCGCTTCATTGGTTCCATCCGCTGCCAAATCCACTCCCAGATATCTAAAACACTTCACTTCCTCCAGTTTTTCTCCATTCAAACTCACCTCCCAACAGACTTGTCCCCCAACACCACTGTACCTAATAACCTTGCTCTTACTCACATTTACTCTCAGCTTTCTTCTTTTACACACTTTACCAAACTCAGTCACCAGCTTCTGCAGTTTCTCACATGAATCAGCCACCAGCGCTGTATCATCAGCGAACAACAACTGACTCACTTCCCAAGCTCTTTCATCCACAACAGACTGCCCCTCTCTCCAAAACTCTTGCATTCACCTCCCTAACAACCCCATCCATAAACGAATTAAACGACCATGGAGACATCACCCACCCCTGCCGCAAACCGACATTCACTGAGAACCAATCACTTTCCTCTCTTCCCCCTCGCACACATGCCTTACATCCTCGATAAAAACTTTTCACTGCCTCTACCAACCTGCCTCCCACACCATATACTCTTAATACCTTCCACAGAGCATCTCTATCAACTCTATCATATACCTCCTCCAGATCCTTACATGCTACATACAAATCCATTTGCTTTTCTAAGTATTTCTCACATACATTCTTCAAAGCAAACACCTGATCCACACATCCTCTACCATTTCTGAAACTACACTGCTCTCCCCAAATCTGATGCTCTGTAAATGCCTTCACCCTCTCAATCAATACACTCCCATTTAATTTTCCATCAATACTCAACAAACTTATACATCTGTAATTCTCATTTCAATAAAGAAATGAAGTTGTTGTTGAAAGGTAACATTTCTCTTATCAAAAGTTTGTCATCTTTGTCCCTTTCATTGTCATATATGTATAGACTTATCAAAACACATAAACAAAATTTTCCAGAAAGAGCTATAGTGAGTCCAGGAGGCTCCATTACATATAAATTGTCAAAATGGATAGTTTCTTTATTAAGCACTTTAGTGGGTAAGGTATCAAATTCTAATATCATGAACAATGTAGATTTAGTCAACAAGCTAAACAATATCAATGTTAATTTTGATTTCAAACTAGTTAGCTTTGATGTTTACTCACTTTCCACTAAAGTTCCAGTTGATAACCTTTTAGAATATCTATTTGATGTCTTGGATGATATTCATTTACCTGCTTCAAAGTCTCTTTTCATTAAACTGATAAAATTGTGTATAAAAGACTGTGTATTTCAATTTAATGGAGGTTATTATGCTCAAAAATTTGGTATGGCACTGGGTAACCCTCCTTCACCTGTACTAGGTAATCTTTATATGGAATTTTTGAGACAAAATTACTAAAGGTTATCTTACCTTCTAATGCAATTTGGTTTAGGTATGTAGATGATGTTCTTTGTGTTTGGCCAAGAAATTAAAATTTACAAATATTTCTCCTCTTACTTGACAATTTAGTACCTTCCATTATATTTTCTCTAGAAAATGAAAATAGTGGTATGTTACCATTTTTAGATTGCATGATCCATATACAAGGAAACAAGTTTAAGTTTAGCATATACAAAAAAACCACAAATGTATGCTCATATATCCATTATTACTCATCTCAACATGACAGAGTTAAATTATCATCATTTCAGTCTATGTTCCTTAGGGCATTAGGTATTTGCAGTCCGGAGTTTATTGATGATGAGTTTGAGAAGATATATTCTATTGGATCTAAGTTAAAGTACCCTAGAAGAAATCATTTTATAGAGTTGAGCCCAAACCTCCCATTGACACTAAGAATCTTTCAGTTCTCCCTTTTGATAATAATTTCACTTTACTTCCCATGTTGCTTAAATCTTTTAATGTAAATGTTGCCTTTAAAAACAATAATACCATAAAGAATATCTTAATCAGGAATTCACCAGAAAATTCTCTTGGATGCATCTATAAAGTGCCATACGGAAATTGTGATAAATTCTATGTTGGTCAGACTGGTAAGGATCTTTCTGTTAGACTTAAGCAACATAGATATAGTATAAGAACGGGAGAAGAATCAAATGCTTTGTTTAATCACTTAAAAACTATGGTCACTGTATTGACTGGAGTAACGCAATCTCAGTTATTATCTCTATTACCAAGAGAAATATCATAAATCTTCTACTATTAAATACACAAAGAATTATAATCTTAATAATTCTTAATATTAATAATTCTTAATATTATGGCGCCCTAGCTTCGTCTCTTCGATGTATATCAACTGACTTATATTTCTCTCTTGTGTCTCCCATGATGATGCGATTATTACAAGAAAGTGCACCTGGGAACTTATCTTGTTTCATTTTCCCCGTGGACTCGCATAGGAATATCTTGATCACGCGCAAAATTGTGATCCTTTCCAATATATATATATATATATATATATATATATATATATATATATATATATATATATATTATTGACTGGTTGGTAAGGTTAATTGGTGTATGTATGACTCATGGTGAGGTGCCTGAGGATTGGCGGAATGCGTGCATAGTGCCATTGTACAAAGGCAAAGGGGATAAGAGTGAGTGCTCAAATTACAGAGGTATAAGTTTGTTGAGTATTCCTGGTAAATCATATGGGAGGGTATTGATTGAGAGGGTGAAGGCATGTACAGAGCATCAGATTGGGGAAGAACAGTGTGGTTTCAGAAGTGGTGGAGGATGTATGGATCAGGTGTTTACTTTGAAGAATGTATTTGAGAAATACTTAGAAAAGCAAATGGATTTGTATGTAGCATTTATGGATCTGGAGAAGGCATATGATAGAGTTGATAGAGATGCTCTGTGGAAGGTATTAAGAATATATGGTGTGCGAAGCAAGTTGTTAGAAGCATCGAGGATGTAAGGCATGTGTACGTGTAGGAAGAGAGGAAAGTGATTGGTTCTCAGTGAATGTAGGTTTGCGGCAGGGGTGTGTGATGTCTCCATGGTTGTTTAATTTGTTTATGGATTGGGTTGTTAGGGAGGTGAATGCAAGAGCTTTGGAAAGAGTGGCAAGTATGAAGTCTGTTGGGGATGAGAGAGCTTGGGAAGTGAGTCACTTGTTGTTCGCTGATGATACAGCGCTGGTGGCTGATTCATGTGAGAAACAGCAGAAGCTGGTGACTGAGTTTGGTAAAGTGTGTGAAAGAAGAAAGTTAAGAGTAAATGTGAATAAGAGCAAGGTAATTAGGTACAGTAGGGTTGAGGGTCAAGTCAATTGGGAGGTAAGTTTGAATGGAGAAAAACTGGAGGAAGTAAAGTGTTTCAGATATCTGGGAGTGAATCTGGCAGCGGATGGAACCATGGAAGCGGAAGTGGATCAAAGGGTGGGGGAGGGGGCGAAAATCCTGGGAGCCTTGAAGAATGTGTGGAAGTCGAGAACATTATCTCGGAAAGCAAAAATGGGTATGTTTGAAGGAACAGTGGTTCCAACAATGTTGTATGGTTGCGAGGCGTGGGCTATGGATAGAGTTGTGCACAGGAGGATGGGTGTGCTGGAAATGAGATGTTTGAGGACAATGTGTGGTGTGAGGTGGTTTGATCGAGTAAGTAACGTAAGGGTAAGGGAGATGTGTGGAAATAAAAAGAGCGTGGTTGAGAGAGCAGAAGAGGGTGTTTTGAAATGGTTTGGGCACATGGAGAGAATGAGTGAGGAAAGATTGACCAAGAGGATATATGTGTCGGAGGTGGAGGGAACGAGGAGAAGTGGGAAACCAAATTGGAGGTGGAAAGATGGAGTGAAAAAGATTTTGTGTGATCGGGGCCTGAACATGCAGGAGGGTGAAAGGAGGGCAAGGAATAGAGTGAATTGGATCGATGTGGTATACCGGGGTTGACGTGCTGTCAGTGGATTGAATCAGGGCATGTGAAGCGTCTGGGGTAAACCATGGAAAGCTGTGTAGGTATGTATATTTGCGTGTGTGGACGTATGTATATACATGTGTATGGGGGTGGGTTGGGCCATTTCTTTCTTCTGTTTATTTGCGCTACCTCGCAAACGCGGGAGACAGCGGCAAAAAAAAAAAGATATATATATATATATATACATATATATATATATATATATATATATATATATATATATATATATATATATATATATATATATATATATATATATATATATATTTTTTTTTTTTTTTTTTTCAAACTATTCGCCATTTCCCGCATTAGCAAGGTAGCGTTAAGAATAGAGAACTGGGCCTTTGAGGGAATATCGTCACCTGGACCCCTTCTCTGTTCCTTCTTTTGGAAAAAAAAAAAACCAAAGAAGAGGGTAGAATTTCCAGCCCCCCGCTCCCTCCCCTTTCAGTCGCCTTCTACGACACGCAGGGAATACGTGGGAAGTATTCTTTCTCCCCTATCCCGAGGGAGCGAGGGGCTGGAAATCCTCCACTCTCAGTTTTTTTTAATTTTCTAAAAGAAAGAACAGAGAAGGGGGCCAGGTGAGGATATTCCCTCAAAGGTCCAGTCCTCTGTTCTTAACGCTACTTTGCTAACGCGGGAAATGGCGAAGTGTGAAAAAATAAATTTATCAGGTTTGAATTCCAGAGTGAACGATGGCTTAACGCAAACAACAATTGCAGTATATACCTGTGTTTCTGAAATACGGCATCACTTAGCTGAGAGAGAGATCGTGAAATGTCCATCTTAAGTGTGTCCAGCGCCTGTAAGTCCTCACCAACGAATCTGTGAGGGAAAACAAACTAAAACATCACTTGTGTTCAGTTCATCCAAGCTTTGTCGATAAGCCACTAAGTTACTGGAAGGATAAGGGAGAACAGGTAAAACGAAGTCGGACTGATGCTCTTTCTGGGTTAGCTTTTTCTTTGGAAATAGCTTCCTTGGCGTCATTTAAAGTGCATTGGCGTATTGCAAGATGCAGAAAGCCTCATAACATTGGAGAGGAGCTGGTAAAACCGGCAGCAGCAACTATGGCGATAAGCACTTGTGGAGTAGATGTTGCTAAGAAGGCTGAATTGGTGCCACTTTCTAACAACAGCACAACAGCAACAGCACAACAGCAACAGCTGTGTGTCCTGATGGAGCTTCACCTATGATGGGAAGTCATGTAGGTTTTGTCAATCGAATTAAGAGAAAATCCTGACGTCATAATAATTCATTGTTTCTTACATCGGGAAAACTTGGCCTCTCAATGCCTTCAGCCGAAAATTCATGTGGTTCTGAATGATGTTCTCCAATCTGTGGATTTCATCAAGGCCAGATCTTTGAACTCACGCAATTTTCTTAAAATGTGAGGAGAGATGGGATCACTTCACAAGGACATACTTTTCCACTTTGATGTTCGGTGGCTGTCTCGAGGGCGCATTTTTGGGCGTGTTATTGAACTAAAAACTAGAATAAAAGTTTTTCTCCGTGAGAAGAAGTATAAGCTGGTTGACTGCTTCAAAGATCCTGCTTGGGTGGCAAAGCTAGCTTATTTAGGCGACATCTTCAGCCACCTGAATTAACTGAACTCAAACAAGCAAGGCCGAAATCAAACTATGATGGACATTAGCGAAAAAATTGCTTCATTCAAGAAGAAACCTGCACTTTGGAGAGAAAGATTAGCTAGGAGAAAAACAGCTGCTTTTCCAGAACTGAGTACAGCAGTGCTGGACGATTCGTCAAAAATATTCCTTGCTGACGTGAAAGTGGGTTTTCAAGATCAATCTAAAAAGCTTCAGGAGGAAATGGACAGATATTTGCCAGAAAATGTCGACCTATGTCAACATAGCTTGGTTAGGAATGTATTCGGTGAACGTCAGTGAAGGTGGAGAAGATATCCTGGTTTTCAAGAAGAACTTATAGATCTCCAAGAAAATCAGGTGCAGAAGCAACGTTTTGAAAGTCTCTCTTACTCTGAATTCTGGGCTCAACTCAAGGATAATCCTATTTTGACTCGTGAGGCTGAAAAAATTCTTCTCCCTTCCCAAACCATATGCCTCTGTGAACAAGGATTTTCAGCTCTTGTGTCGATCAGGACTAAAGCAAGGAACCGCCTGAATCCTCAGCATGATTCACGCTGTGCTCTATTTATCAACATAAAGCCGAGCCTGGAAGAACTCGTCCATGAAATGAAGGATATCACAGTAGCCACTAAAATTCTAAATGTTTTCTTCCTTTTAGATTTTTGCAACGAAGTCCATTTGAAGAAATAAATGATCAAATTATTGTCACTTGTGTGATCATAGACAAGCATCATCATGGCAACCACAATTTTGTCAAAAGTTTGTTTTTCTTTGGTTGCCTGATTTTGCAATGAAAAACATTTGCATGAAGCTGTGCCTTTGAATTTCTTCGATCAACATAAGAAATATTGAAATTTATTGATTATCAAGTTAAAGTAAAATGCAGTAAAATCTATTGGATGAAACTAAATGAAGAAACACTGAAACTATGTTTCCGCTCTGAGGGTCGCCAGGCAAAAAAAAAAAAAAGAATATGCGTTCAGGGTCACGTTCAAAAAGAGTTTGGGAAACACAACCCTACACCACAGTGTTAATGAAGAATGCGTGTTATCACATAACGCTCAGCTATAGCCAGTACCAACAACTAGCAACACCAAGATCCATAAAAGGAAACCCTAGAAAAGTTCAGACACCAACGAACAACCAGGACCTCATAGCACCGTCCGGCAACAATCAGAACCACTCAGCACAATTCCTCACTCTAGGACAATTAACAAACCAAGCCAAGCCAGCTTGATAGCCGCCAGCAATACCCAGTATACCTTTCCCTTATCCAGCAACACTTAGCAATACCGATTACTCAATACCCAATACGACACAGCAACGTTAAGCCTTGCACACCGATACTGGATTTAGAACTGTGTTTTGTTGTATGATTTCAGGACCATCTGAGCATAAACAGTATTGAGCAACGTCCAGAAAGGAAAAATAATTGGCACCAAACAACACTCAGAAGTACCACGGAAAACGTAACGATGGATGACCATAAGGGAAACAGAATAATTGATTTTGATCTAAGAATACTTCTGAGACCCTGCGAGAGGGGGTAATATTTTGCAGCTGTTGATGTCCACGTGTGAATTCTGTGGGGAGCTAGGAAATGGCGATCACCATATTGTCCAATTTCCTGGAGAATTCCGTTTCGATTTCAAAAAAAAAATCTTATTGCATAGATTTGAATTAGAACTTTTGAGCAGATTGAGTCACGACTCAGGTAATGTAAAATGGATCCGACCCTAAGATGTGGACGCGAAAAGAAGTAGAGAAATTACAAGAATACAGTACCTTCCCTTGAGTGAGTCAGCGTCACCAGACGGGCGAAAAGGGGTTGTGTAGGTGATTAGCCAAGTTGGATGGCAAGAAAATTAATGTTTTGATCAAGCCATATGACAACAAACAGGACCATGAAATATACCTTACAAAGAGAATTTAGAAAGAAAATCAAACCTGCAAGAAAAACTTCGAAAAATATTTTCACATTGTAAAGAGTTTCTCTAAAGAATTATTGAAATTATTCCAAAGCAATAAAGAAATAAAAGAATTTCTTGGACCCATAATCGAGTGAGAAGACACTGATTTGCGACAATAAGGAAATAACTTACCTTCTAAATGATCTTTCGATGTAGTGTTTACCATAAGAAAAATGTCTACAAGTACGCAGCACAGGAACGTACTTCTGGACACGAAAGATTAGAAAATAGACACAGAAGATATTGAATTCTATGTTATACCTATATGTCTAGACAAGCTAAATCAGAACAACTCAACTTGTCCAGACTTAATTCCCGTATAATACTGAAAGGAGTTAGCCAGTAAATAGCCTTTCCTTCCACCAATATAATCAACAAATCATTGCAAGATAAAGTTCCAAATGATTAGAAAGTAGCTGACACAACACCAATTTTCAAAAAAGGAGATAGAAGAGCAGAAAATGCACTTTGAAGCACGTGCCATCAGCATGACTTTGAATCTAGGGCGAATGTTAGAAACAGTAATAAAAGAAAAATAATTATGAAATTCTTAGAAGATAATAGACTGATAATCGACCATCAATATGGTTTTCAGAATAGATCATATTTTACGAATTCAATTGAAGTTTTCAATCATCTATATGATAACTGAGACTCCAAAATATCCTCTTCTGTTACTTATCTAGACTTTCATAAAGTCCTTAACAAAGTCACGTTTACCTATGTAAAAGATTGCGAAGATAGAATGAAAGCTCACGGCAGAGTGAATTATATCTACGTTTAGATAAACGAATTGGTGCACAGGAAGGAAACAGCAAGCTGTAGTGGATGGAGAAACATCAATATTGTTTCAGTTGACAGCGGGGTGCCCAAGGTCCAGTACTAGAGCTCATAGTTTTCATCGCTTACATCAAAGATCTGGAGACAGGAATCGCCAGTACAATTTCGAGATTTACCGATATGACAAATGGAAACATATTCTAGTCAGACTACCTAAAGATTTGAATTTATTTAAGCAAACTAATGGAGTGTTTGGAGACATGGCAAATGGATTTCAAAGGGAGAGAGTGCAAATTCGCTCAGTTGGGCGCTATATAAGTCACAAATAGAAAATAATTTGTAAGCCATTATTAGAAATAAAAGAAGACCTTATAGTGATGCTAGTAATGTCTGAAAATACAGACAATAATCCTTACCTACATACAGTAAAGTCAGTTGCATACTAAATTTCAAAGAGAAAACTATAAATTACAAGACTAAGAATATAACTCACAAGCTATAACGCTCTGGCCAAAACTCATTTCGATAACTCTGTTCTTTTCTGTTCACCAAAGCTGATGAGAGATGGAAAAAGGAATAAAAATTAGAAAAATTTTACGGAAGAGCAACCAAATTATTCACTTCTCTTTGAAATTTATCTCATGAGAAAAGACTTAAGGACTAAAATCATCGTCTCTAAGAAGGCCCAGACTCATTAGAGATATGGTAGTAGTGTTCAGAATACTAATCAATTTCTAGAACATAACATACAAAGATTTTTTCACTTCAGATAGAGATTTAATGATCAGATATAACTGTATGAAGATAATAAGGGAAAAGTAATAGCAAAGTGGGTAAGAATTTATTCAAATGTAGAGTGGTTGAACACTGGAATGAGGTTCCCCAGATGTAGCAGATGCAAAGAATACAGAAACCTTCACAAATTAGGCGAGACAAATATTTCAATGATATTTGTTATTAGTAAATAATGCAACTTCAAGAGGTAGTATTCAACACTGTCTTTTTTTCAGAGTTCAGCCCCAGTCCAGCCGTTGTTAAACTGGGAGGAAGCTTTTCTCCCGATTACAGTTTTCAATAGAATTTCCATAGCAACATACCTTCTTCATACTACATGGTGATTTTCATCGTTCTTTTGAGCCGGAGAGAGAGGTGGAATGGAGGTGTCCTCTGCTTTACTGCCCTGTTTCTAACATGATTTTAGGTCAGGTTAACAGATACCTCGTCATAGATCATCAGAACTCCTGTTATCTTGTCTCCCTGAGTACTCTCAAGTAACATCCTGCAGAATGCAGCCTCCCACAGCAGCATCCAGCAAAGGTCAGTAAAACAATGGCATTGCCAAACAATGTGTAGCACTACCTGGGACTCTCTAGGAACTCACAGCAACACTCTCCAACATTCAGCAACGATCATCAACAGTCAGTGCTAATAAGTAACATCCAACACTATTCAGCAATATCAAGTATTATCCAGCAACACCCAGGATCCTAAAGCTCTGCGTAGTACTATTCGGTACCACTGAGATCCACCCATCATCACCTGCAATAATCAGCGAAAACCAGTAGAATACAAAATCCGCCACCACCAGACAGTGCTGACCATCACCAAGGGTCACCCAGCAATTCCGAGTACCACATCGCACCAACCAGTAACACCAATTTGCATTCAACAGTACTGCTCGTAAAACACCGAGTATGAATAACGCTACCACAACGTCATCAGAGAAACACCCAGTTTCTCCCAAAACGAATGATCATCAAGTAGCAGCGAACGACATAAAGAAACGGCACAACATGTTACTGCCAAGAACCACTTAACAACAAACAGCTCCGAGCAACTACTAACAACAAATGGCAACGCCCAACAAGAAACAGATATACCAGTACACCTTAACACTCGGTAACACAGCAACATCCGCCAGCACCCAGCAAGAAAGCAGCCCCCAACGAGTACCAGCACCAAGAAAGACCAGCAGCGTCCAGCAGGCAGCACCAAGGATGAGTGTAGCGCCACTGCTGGCCCCGAGGGTGATGAAGGAGTGAATGCCCCTGCGCTGGCCTCGGTAATGGCTGCCACTGATTGTCATTTATAACAATTTATCCCCGACGCTGCGGAAAATAATATTATGAGCGGCCAGGAGAAGGATACACTATGAGCCCCAAGAGTGTCGACTCCATCGTGCCCTGGGTATAGTATGCTATCATAATATGGACATACTAAGCTACCACAAGGTGAATATACTAAGGTCCTTTTGCCACAGGGGCATAATGAGAAGTCACCACGTAGATATACTGACATACAAGATCTCCGTAATATTGTAAATGCACTGAACACTTATCATAGGATCTGGTCTTAGCTCATGACCATCATAACACGGATATGTTAACAAATTATTACAGTATATACAAACTGAAATACTGTTATTGGTATATACTGATCTGACATGCCAGGGAGGTCATAATATCTGATATACTCTTTTCTACCATACCTTTACTATATCGAGTTCCTCTTCCTGTTATTATGCTGCATCCACAGTGAAGCAAATGTGCAGAATTATCATATAACCCGAACACTACACTCTAACATTTGCATGGACTCCATTTTCTCTATTGTTAATGATCATATCGTCTTTTACAATATGAAAGAACTGAGTAATTGGTATTATATCAGAACACATAACAGCAGGAGAAAATACTTCCTCGAAGCACTCTCCACTACCCTCTATTATGCATCTTTTATGATTCTAGCTCCAGCATACACAGGCAAGTTCATTCGTTATGGTTTTCGTCGCATTCCTCAGCGAACCCGAAAATAAATTCTCTTTACGGCTGTAGATATATTTTCGTGCAGCTTTTAGTTTTTCCTTTTTCCTTAAAGGTAAGAGCCATTTTACAGAGAGAGAGAGAGAGAGAGAGAGAGAGAGAGAGAGAGAGAGAGAGAGAGAGAGAGAGAGAGAGAGAGAGAGAGAGAGAGAGAGAGAGAGAGAGAGAGAGAGTCAGGATAAATCCCTCTTTCCATTTTTAGTTCTTGTGTTGAACTAAGATTTTTTTTTTGGATGTTCTACTTCACCTTTGTTTTCAGTATCTTTGGCTCACAATGTTACTCAGAATGTTACAGTTTCCCTGTGGAATTGTTTGTTTCAAGCTTCAGTGTATAACAAACCATAACTACGACTTTAGTAGACTAGAGCACGAAGTCCCTGGCTTTTGTGGACCAGTGAATTGTTCCTCAGAATATTTTTTGGAAATATACGCGATGGCTCAGACTCGTTTTGGGTCCTACACAGTATCTTGAGACGTTTATGGACCACTGCCCAACACATAGACATTTGTAGAGGTTTACCCATGTCCCCCAGCTTCCTGTGCCTGAACACGACGTCTTCTCCTTTCACGGCTTTTCTTTTCTTGTTCCCATCTTCTGTGGAGCATTGGACACTTTCTCAGACTTTTCAACATGCTCTTGTGATCTCTTTTTTGTGGAGTGAACAGGTTTATTACTTTTTCTATTTTTAGAATTTTTAATAGCCATATTCTTATTTCTGCTTCAAGAATATCTATTCTGTTGATATTGTCATGAATAAAACAAGGGACACCTGTTTATTATACATCTGAATGAGAACATTACAACTCCAATTCGTCAAGACTTACAAACTATCTCAGGACACGAATTCGTAATCTTTTTTTTTTCATCAAATTGTATCTTGAATGTCTTTATATTCTCTGAGGTCATTTTTTTCCTCACTTATTTTCCTGCTATTACTCACAACTGTATATAAACTATGAAAGTATTTCCTTATATATTTTCTGGTTCCCATCCTACGTGGTCTCTCCTTTTGTCCTTCAGTTGCTCAGTTCCTCCCTCTTTCAGATATTATCAGATCGATTGCTGAACGAGAAAAGCAGTTAGCATGTCTACGCGTTTCCATCTTTCACCTCACGTGAAGCGCACGGCTGTCATCGTCTCCTTGTAAAAGAATTTTCTTATTTCAGGTAATGCTTCTGCTGTCTGCTGTTGCACCGTTCATAGGAAATCCAAGTGTAATCCAGGTGTAATAGTGATAATAATGATAATAGTAACACGAAAAGTAATGATAATGGAAATAATACTGATAAAATCAAAACATACTGCTGCTATGCTACTACTACTACTACTACTACTACTACTACTACTACTACTACTACTACTACTACTACTAATATCAACGGTAGTAATAACGATGATAATAGGTTTATTGAATACTTGTGCTAATGCTTTATTCCTAGTATGTATACACACACACACACACACACACATAAGGCAAAGCTTAGCTGGATGGATACCCATTTGTCGACTGGCCATAAGGGAGCATGAACACCCAGGTGTAGGCTGACTGCCATGCCTGAAATTCGAACCCATATGCGTCTGAGTTGACTTATGAGTGTTTGTGTATGTGTGTGAAATTGTCTATGTGAGTAATCTGTGTATTACTAGTAAAGAGTTTTACACTCATGTTGCCCTGTCCCTTAAACATATTTATGCACTATGTCTTGTACTCTTTGTGCATCTACTCACATCTTACACTATCTATTGAATCTTCATTAAGAAGCCTCCTCCCTTTCTTGTTTTTCCTTTCTTGCTATCATAAACCCTTCTGGGCAGAGCAGGTGAGATCTTATCTCTCTGATGAGCTTTGTTTCCTCGACTCAACAATATCTGGTCCAATGTTCCTCATACGAGCCTTTAATTCTAGTTCTTTACCACTAACTATTTGAATGCATTACTTTCAGTCTGACCTCACCATCCCCTAACACTCCTGCCCTCCCTGCAGTGCTGCAGTGGCTGCTTTATCCTCTTGCCTCATGTGGCATCTCCAGTTATTTGTCTTTTGACTTTCATTCCCTGTATTCCATTAATTTATCACATTTGATAAATATCCCACTGAATATAACCTTGTCTTTGTTTCTAAGCTTTCGTCAGTGCTTCTTGGCTAGATAACTTTAAGTCAAACGCAACCATAGCTGGTTGCCTCCTGACGTCTTCTTTATAAGCACCAATTCCTCTTTTTTTTTTTTCAATCACAGATATAGCATCAGCCTGTTCCATATACTCCAGCAAACTTTTGATATGCATTTTTTCCTACCTTTTCCTTTCTACTTTATCTGGTGTATGATCTTCCAGCCAAAGATAATCAGAAATCTACGTTCATTAGCCTCCTGCTTTACTGATCTTTCTATTTCTGGTGCCACCGACTTCTTAGCTGGATCCTTCAGTGTAGAGGAGTCATCATTTGTGTCTTTGACTTTTTCTATAACCTTTCATGTAGCTAGGAAGATTTAGCCCTGTACTCTCTGCACGTTTCTAGACCTTCGATCATCTAGTCCATACTCCTCCCAGATTGCTTTATCTCTGACACTGCATATCATTTCTCAATTGGTCAAACTCATATATTCTTCTGTTTGAATGATTCCGGGTCTTTGTTCCGCTTCATCAGTCGTCATATTCTGCGTCTCTTGATCAGCTGCAGATATTGTTCATCCTAAACTTCCCTGCCCATTTCTGTCAATAGCCTGTGTGTGTGTGTGTGTTGTGTGTGTGTGTGTGTGTGTGTGTGTGTGTGTGTGTGTGTGTGTGTGTGTGTGTGTGTGTGTGTATGTGTGTGTGTGTGTGTGTGTGTGTCCTTTTCTCTAACTGAACCGCTGTAAGTATTGCTCCTGCGTTTTCCTGTCTTCTAGTTTCACGACATTCTGCATGTGCCGTATATGTATTTATCATCTAGCTAAACAGTTCTTGATATTGTTCCTGCACTTCCCTGCCCAATATTCTATGCATATCAGCCCTTTAATTTTACTGAGCAGCCTCGAGTGTAAAAGAACCATCAGACTTTACTTGTTTTTTGATGGTTTCACCTTCCCTCTGGTCTTGTGTCTCCTGAATCCGCTCCACTAAACAAAATTTTGGCTCATACTCAGAGACTATATATCCTAGACCTCTAAGTTCCTCTTTCATCTCATGATTCACACTGTTTTGTTACCTTCTGCTCCAGTTATACTACTCTCTGGTCTTGCTCTTCACCAAAATCTCATCACAGTTCTCAGTATTTGTTCTCTAGTGGTTTCATCTCCATTAATGTCTTCTTCGCAGGTCTGGTTTTGACTAACCGGTCTCCCTACATTCTTGTAGTTGAGTCCACACTAAACTTTCTTCGTTCAGTGCCAGATGTCTTAAATCATACCTCAGATTATTACTAGTAATCGTAATGAAACTTACCAGAACAAAATAGCCTCAAACATGAGGAGAATCTAGATCTGTAACTGACGCCATGCGTTGTCTATTTGGTTACACTAAAGCTTTACTTTCCTTTGGTAAGTTATAGTAGCACTTATATACGGTAACTTTGCGACGTTTGTTCACTTCAGCAATATTATTCACTCACTCCCTTACGAATTGGGGTCTCCTTAAAGGAAAAAGAAAATGAAATGAATTGATACACTAGTCTGCGACGCTTCTGTATTCGATTTGAACCCGGGAAACTCCCACTCCTAAAACCCATTAAACTTCCAAAATTTGGCACACTCACACAGAATATCTAATGCATGTACACATCACTCAAGGGCCCCTTTATATTCTATTCTCTGCTTACTTATACATAACAGGCTTCGTGAGCTGTAGAGCCTCCAGAGTCTTCGAAAAGACACGGATCACTGCCTGGAGCTCTTCTCTGGTGAGGTGTGTGTGTGTGTGTGTGTGTGTGTGTGTGTGGTGTGTAAATGTGTGTGTGTGTGTAGAATGTCATACATTCCCACATCTCTGCAAGAAACGCTCTAGTGACAAAGATTTTTCTTTTAACAGCAGAGAATTGACCTCTCAGTTCTTGACTGGGCACTATGACTCGGCTGTGCTGCTCGCAAGCTGCCTGGCTAGGTGTATGACTAACAAATTACTGACATCTATAACAAATGTTTGAAAACAGAGACATGGAATGAATCGACATGCGAATGACATCTGCTTATTTGAGTTACATGTTGTCTGGGGTATCTCATCATCGGTTCATCACTAGTTATCAGTATTCAGTAAAGTGTTACACCATCCAATGTCGTTCTTACCCACTTGTTCTCAGAAGGTCAAGACACTGAATCACTTCATATCCAGTTTATATTCTCTTTTTTCCTTGATAAGATGGATAAAGTGTACCTGAAATGTGTTGGTTTCTTTCCCTTATAAAATATCTATTCACGTTCCTGTTGAGCAGTAAAGGAACAAAGGAGTTTGAAAAAGAAAATATGGAGCACGTACTTGCCTTATCGGACAAAAGAAAACTGAATCGCTGAAAGGGAGGAAAAAATGAAATCCCCTTCGCCAGGGCCCATTTTCCTGGGGTGAAGTCTTGGAAATAGTTCTTTATCGGTGGTGGCCATGGAGGAGGTTTGTTTCTCGTGGCCCAGACTCCTGTGTTACTGGTTGTGTTTCTACTAGCGTTTTCTTTTGTCGTGACCATTACCATGGCTTCCCCCCGTGAGGAGGGAGACATACTGTTTTTCATATGTTCCTTCTTTCTTTTTTCCTTACCAATAATCACCCTCGCAGGCCATTCCCTTACCTCTGCACTGGTCCACCAGGTGTTCGACAGTCATGGACGTTTCCTTGGGCCCGGTGCCCTCAGTGAACTGTCATTATCTCGATTTACATTTTCCTTTGTATTCTCAGGAATCAATGGTCGATACTTCTAATTCTTTTGCCAATAGAATCCACAGAATTGTACGCAATCACCTCACTACCAGGTAGATGTAGAGAGACCAGTGTATTCGCACAAGGATATTGATGTGGGCTGTAGACACTTTCTGTGACTGCTCTAGTGAATTATTTGACAACGTACTGTGACCTGGTCATTATCGTGTTTGAATTGCAGTAACAGTCTTTTTTCCTGTTATGATCATACTCCTGTTTAACATTTAGGAGCCATATTAGTGCTCTGTTTGTGGTGAATATATGAATACTTTTTGGGATTTGCTGTAATACAGCTTTATTAGATGTGACCACAATAATTTCCCATTTGTCGTGCCCATAATGGGAATATCACCGGTAAATTTAACGCCACTGTACTGAAGCCTATTACATGATATTTTTGTCCTGATTATTACAGTAATTTAATGTTACTGTTATCAGTGGCTTAATTGTTGTGGCAATTAATTACATTGAAGTTGCTCTTTTATTTCTAATAAATGGCTGCTATGGCCAGACTGGTGGCTTATTTACTGTAAGCAAACACAATTGTGTTTATGTTGTCACACCAACACTGGAAGACCATGCTATTATATATATATATATATATATATATATATATATATATATATATATATATATATATATATATATATATATATATATATATATATATATATATATATATATATATATATACATATATATATATATATACACACACAAACATATACATATATATACACATGTACATAACTCATACTTGCTGCCTCCATTCAATCCCGTCGACATCCCGCCACACATGAAATGACAACCCCCACCCCCACCGCACGCACGCGAGATAGTGCTAGGAAAAGACAACAAAGGCCACATTCGTTCACACTCAGTCTCTAGCTGTCATGTATAATGCACCGACACCACAGCTCCCTTTCCACATCCAGGCCCCACATAACTTTCCATGGTTTACTCCAGGCGCTTCACATACCTTGGATCAATTCAGTGATAGCACGTCGACCCCAGTATACCATATCGTTCCATTTCACTCTATTTCTTGCACGCCTTTCACCCTAATGCATGTTCAGGCCCCGATCGCTCAAAATCTTTTTCACTCCATCCTTCCACCTCCAATCTGGTCTCCCACTTCTCCTCGTTCCCTCCACCTCTGATACATATATCCTCTTGGTCAATCTTTCCTCACTCATTCTCTCCATGTGACCAAACCATTTCAAAACACCCTCTTCTGCTCTCTGAACCACACTCTTTTTATTATCACACATCTCTCTTACCGATCAAACCACCTCACACCACATACTGTCCTCAAACATTTCATTCCAACACCTCCACCCTCCTCCGCACAACCCTATCTATAGCCCACGCCTCGCAACCATATAACATTGTTGGAACCACTATTCCATCAAACATACCCTTTTTTGCTTTCCGAGATAATGTTCCTGTCTTCCGCACATTTTTCATCGCTCCAGAACTTTCGTCCCCCACCCCACCCTGTGGCTCACTTCCGCTTTCGGAGTTCTATCCGCTGCCAAATCCCCTCCCAGATATCTAAAACCCTTCACTTCCTCCACTTTTTCTTCATTCAAACTTACCTCCCAATTGACTTGTCCCTCAACCCTACTGTAACAAATAACCTTCCTATTATTCTTATTTACTCTTAGCTTTCTTTTTTCACATACTTTGCCAAAATCAGTCACCAGTTTCTGCAATTTCTCACCCGAATCAACCATCAGCACTGTATCATCAGCGAGCAACAACTGACTCACTTCCCAAGCCCTCTCATCCACAACAAAGCTCTTGCCTTCACCTCCCTAACAACCCCATCCATAAACAAATTAAACAACCATGCAGTCATCACGCACCCCTGCCGCAAACCGACATTCACTGAGAACCAATCACTTTTCTCTCTTCCTACTCGCACACATGCCTTACATCCTCGATAAAAACTTTTTACTGCTTCTAGCAACTTGCCTCCCACACCATATATTCTTAATACCTTCCACACAGCATCTCTATTAACTCTATCATATGCCTTCTCTAGATCCATAAATGATACATACAAATCCATTCGTCTAAGTATTTCTCACATACATTCTTCAAAGCAAACACTTGATCCACACATCCTCTACCACTTCTGAAACTACACTGCTCTTCCCCAATCTGATGCTCTGTACATGCCTTCACCCTCTCAATCAATACCCTCCCATATAATTTCCCAGGAATACTCAACAAACTTATACCTCTGTAATTTGAGCACTCACCTTTATCCCTTTTGCCCTTGTACAATAGCACTATGCATGCATTCCGCCAATTCTCAGGTACCTCACCATGATCCATACATACAGTGCATAGCCTCACCACCCAGTCAACAACACAGTCACCCCCCTTTTTTAATAAATTCCATTGCAATGCCATCCAAACCCGCCGCCTTGCCGGATTTCATATTCCGCAAAGCTTTCATTACCTCCTCTCTGTCTACCAAATCATTTTCCCTGATCCTCTCTCTTCGCACACCACCTCGACCAAAACACCCTATATCTGCCACTCTATCATCTAACACATTCAACAAACCTTCAAAATACTCACGCCATCTCCTTCTTATATCACCACTACTTATTATTACCTCCCCATTAGCCTCCTTCACCGATATTCCCATTTATTCTCTTGTCTTACGCACTTTATTTACCTACTTCCAAAGCATCTTTTTGTTCTCCCTAAAATCTAATGATACTCTCTCACCCCAGCTCTCATTTTCCATCTTTTTCACCTCTTGCACCTTTCTCTTGACCTCCTGCCTCTTTCTTTTATTCATCTCCCAGTCATTTGCACCATTTCCCTGCACAAATCGTCCAAACGCCTCTCTCTTCTCGTTCACTAATAGTCTTACTTCTTCATCCCACCACTCACTATCATTTCTAATCTGCCCACATCCCACGCTTGTCATGCCACAAGCAACTTTTTCGCAAGTCATCACTGCTTCCGTAAATACATCCCATTCCTCCCCCACTCCCCTTACGTCCTTTGCTCTCACCTTTTTCCATTCTGCACTCAGTCTCTCCTGGCACTTCCTCACACAAATCTCTTTCCCAAGCTCACTTGCTCTTACCACTCTCTTCACCCCAACATTCACTCTTCTTTTCTGAAAATCTCTACAAATCTTCACCTTCGCCTCCACAAGATAATGATCACTCAGCCCTCCAGTTGCCCCTCTTAGCACATTAACATCCAAAAGTCTCTCTTTCACACGCTTATCAAGTAACACGTAATGTAATAACGCTCTCTCGTCGTCTCTCCTACCTTCATACGTATACTTATGTATATCTCTCTTTTTAAACCAGGTACTGCCAATCACCAGTGAGTGACGTTGCTACCAGCATAGCGCATATCTACGATACCAGTACCAAGGATGTTAGTGATATTAATGCCTAGAATGGCAGTTCCAGTGTTGCCAGCATATGGGATGACAGTGATACCAACACCAGGAGTGTCACTGATAGGGTTACCAACGCCAGGGGTGACAGTGCCTGTGCCACCAGTATCAGGGTTGCCAGTGCTACCACTGTTACGGGGTGTTAGTGTCAGTGCTACCAGTGCTAGGGGTGTAGATGTCAGTGCTACCAGCACCAGGGGTATCATTGCCATTGTTACCACTATCAGGGATGACAATGATACAAGAACCAGTGTCAGGTAGACCAAGAAGTCCACCAAAGCTTGGAATCTTAGCACCGAGAAGGTTAAACCAAGTCCACCTAACAGATCTTAGAATTTGATTCATACAAAGGATAAAAATGTTCTGACAAAACAAATTCTATTCAAAGGCAAATTCATCCAGAAGACATAAAGGTATTTAGAAAGCGCAACATAAGGTTTGCCCATATGGTCAGCGGATTCGATCTCCCACGTAAAGCTCGGCGTTAAGCTAGTAGCAAAACTCTGCAGGAAACAATGCTGCTCATTCCGGGTATCCTGATCCAGTATCCTACATCCTGCCGAAAATGGCCATTCCCCAGGGAAGAGAAATGTCAAGGTTCTTTACCAGCTTTACCTGGTGACCTTCGCACAAAAACCTCGAGAGAGATACACCAGGCTTGCATTCCCTGGCCATTAATCAATTGCCACTAAAATTCGTCAACTGAACACGGTCACCGAGGCATATCATCTCGACCCTACCGGCGTCATATGAAGGTGTCGTCCTAGTTAGCCAGGGTTGTCTACATCTCATGGTTCCTTCAAGATATCAGTACAAGTGTTATGGACGGAGATCTTCTTTCCCTGCCACATACATCGACACTGATCAGCGGACTAAAAAATATCTAATATACCTTGTCTCACAATACCTCGTGCGAAAAGATCCTGAACGGTTCAAATACCAGGTACCAGGGGTATATTCCGTCAGGAGATTCAAACATAATATGGAGTTCCAGCAAGAGTTTGGTTTGTGGTTTGGATTGCTCCAAACCTGCAGCCGAGAGGTTTCACTTTGTCAGTGAATATAATCCACCCAGCAAATTCCGAAGAATAAAGGACATCTCTCCCCCTTCCCATCTGATGCTACACCTGCTGGTATACTGGTCATGTTTCGAGGTACCGCTCTGCACTGGAGAAATGTGCATGGCGCGCAGGTCATCATGACTCCTGTAATTGTCAACACAGGCCTGATCTCATCGAAACTTCGCTGACCCAACCCCAAGACTTTGGCGACTGTTTCCTGGCAGTCTCTCAGAAGGGAGCTTCCGTTAGGCATAAATGTAAACAAACGAACACCATCTTCCAAGCATGGCTCAACCACCCCGCCTCTTGTCCCATAGGTTCACTCATCTGACCCACCTTCTCAGCACGATGAAATTCTTGCAACGGGAATTCAGGCTCTTAAGAGAACGGATGTGTTGGAGCCCAAAAGTAATAGGAGTCTTATCGCCCTCAGGCAGGTTGACCCAGTCCATAAAGCCACATGAAACACTTTTTTACACACAAACCAACAAATTCCTCAGAATTTCTGGGGGAGCAATAGGTATGTTATGAATTAGATTGTTTAGATTCTCCGTACACTGATGAGTATATAAGAAACTCAAAATCAAGACAAAAAACGATAATGCTTCCATAGATTATATATCTCTTCTACAGCAAACGAACTTTCATCTTCGAAGGAAGGGCTGGCTTCAAACGTGTCCCATTATAACACATTTGATCGTCGGGCCAGATCTCTCCCGACTGTATGTATATCATGTGTGTTATCTTATTCAGAATATAGATCAGCTCACTTGATTTCTGTTATCCTTGATCTAGAATAGCATCAAGTGTAAAAGATTTTGTATACTTAATGAAAAAACTTCTATCAAATACCAGTAAATATTCAACTCTTTTCTCTTTCAGAAATAAAGATTCTTCCAGCTTATGTGTATATGATCTAAGGATTAAGTGTGTTTATTCTCATTATGCTTCCCGTGAAGTAGAGCCAAAAAGGTTTAGCTTTGAATACAACTCATGTTTTTTGGAATATAATCTCTTCACTCTCAACTCACTGAAGGGGAAAAGAGGCAGTGTATTGCAACGGGCTTTCTACGCCAAGCGCTTCTGTGTTTGTGTGTGTGTGTGTGTGTGTGTGTGTGTGTGTGTGTGTGTGTGTGTGTGTGTGTGTGTGTGTGTGTGTGCGTGTGTGTGTGTGTGTGTGTGTATAATTATCGATTTGTGATTACCTACATCTGAAGTACAACTAGGGAGCTCACGCTCGTGGGGCCCCATCTCTTGCACTGTCTCTACCATCATGCAACTTTTTAAACAATTCTCTACTAAGAGCAATCATAATTTCAGTACTTAGCTTGTCAAATTTACCTGCTAATCTGACACTATGAAACGTACTTTACTTTTTTCCGACAAATTTTAATTAGTTTCTTGTTATGATATGTGGATGTCTTATCTTTGCTTCTTTCGTGGACGTGATGACTATTGACTTGATGAAAGTAGTCTACAAACTTTAGGGCTGTGATCAAGCTACCCATTATTCTTCTCTCTTCTATAACATGGAAAATTATTCCCTCTAACCATTCTGTAACTCAGCTTTTTTAGTTCTGGTATAATCTTTATTGTCCTATTCTGGATCGTATTTACAAGTTTTTTGTTTTTTTAAGTACGGTGACCAAACTTGGGAAGCTTGTTCTAGTCTTGGCCCACTATATGCTGAACTTTTCTTTATCTGAGCACTCAAATGCGACTCTAACATTTTACCAACAGAAGTTTTTCTTCATAATAGTTCTCCTAAGGTGAAACTATGGTAACAGGATTGGTACAGTGTCGAGTCCCAAATTCCCCTCACACACTGACAGATTCCTGCAGCTTACATCCTACCCTAGAATATTCATAAGGAGACTTTCTTTCAATGTGTTCTATCCTCATTTCTTTGCATTTACTCGAATTCGACTTCATCAACTACATATCAGACAAGCTTTGAAGTTAGCTTAGGTTCCCACGTGAGTTCATGGCAATCCTCACTATTCCTTACTTCCGTTATGACCATAGCATCATCTGCAACTATGTTCAACAATGAGTCCTTCCTTCCCGGCAAGTCAGTTACATAAATCACACAGTTCACTATTCCTAAGACCTAGCCATCTGTGGCACACCAGGAGAGACCTCATCCCACTTAAGGAAGGCTCCTCTAACACTCGCCCTTTGTTCCATTCCAATAACGCAATTTTCCATCTTTGGTGATGACTCGCCTCTTTAATTCTGCCCGAAGATTCAGCTTTAATTTTACCCTCCTCCCATGTAGTACAGTATCAATCGCCTTCTGGATATCGAGGAACACAAATGCCATCTTTCTCTTCTCTCTTGTCAGGTCGAAAATCAGGCTATTATAGACGTTTCAGGGATTTGTTGTACTTTCTTTCCTTTCCTTAAATCCGCGTTGTCTCTTTCCTAGGTAAATATTCCTTTGCATTTGCTTTCTTATTATCACTTCCAATGTTTTATTCCTTCTTCAGAGAGAAGTCTACATTTCAGCATTATTCATCGAACCCTTTTTTAAACTGTAGGCAAGACACTTGTCTTTTTCTCCAGCGACCTATTGAGCGATATAATGGTCCCTCCAGCTTCTTCGTATGGAAAAACTTCATCAGGATCTTTTGACAAACAGATTGTCTCTTACCAGATTTAGTACCGTTAAAGATATGCTTTTTTTGTATTTCATCTCGCTAGTGTTGTGGATATAATGGTTTCCTGTAAGGAAACGGTTTTGAACTTGCCATTTCTCTTCTTGTTTATCGTCAAATCGTCCTCTGCAGCTCCCACCCATCGATGTATTGAACTGATTTAGCTACTCCTGAGCAGACAGTTTACTTCTGATGGATTTATGAAAAAGTTTTTAATTGTCCACAATATTCTTTTCAAAACAACTTCGCTTCTGATTGCTTATCTTTCTGTATCTATTTCTTGCTCTCTTTACAAACGTAGGTTGACTGCTGTACGGCCTATATATCTATATATCATTATATACATAAGTTTCTTTGAAAAATTAAAAATGTTTTACTTAATCATAACTCACCTTTTTCTAAACCCGCCTTTCCATTTGCAATTATCCGTACGCATTTTGTAACTCCTTCACAAAACATACGTAAAACATACGTTGTACAGGATCTTCCAAAACAGATATCTAGATTACGTCTATGGAACTCCATTTCCCATCTTCTTTCTATCAAAGAAACTGTTTATCTCTGTGTAGTTCCTTTAGTTACATATTTGCCCTAGTTTTATCATCTTTCCTTTCCTCACTACACACGTAATTAAATTCAGACATACAAGTTCACCTATCTGGTGCATCATATTTGACATTTTCAATTTTCATGCTACTATGTTTAGATATAGAATCTGGTCGAGATAATGTACTGGCCCCGCCTGATTCTAATGAGCTCAGTGACACACTTATATAGGAAATTTCTTTGTGTACACTATAAACTCTTTTGTCTCCATGACTGTATTTCCGTAAGAATCTAAGGTCTCATTTTCTATATAATTTAAACCCACTTGGTGCCAGAAGTTTACCATATATGAAAGACGTGTGATCCGCTGCTTACTGCACCATCTTAATCGTTCCTTCATTCTTATCATTGTAACATTTTATAGTTAAAATAAATTTCATTGGAATATTACAGATTATCACCATCACTGTGCAAATAATTCCTACAATTACCCTTCCCATTATGTATAATCTAAGTGGGTCATCCATTAATATTTGTTGTAACTTAATACTAACCCATATTCAGAAGGACTATCGCCATTCCTCTTTGCCTTCTCTATTCCCATAGTTATCACAATATTAGATATTAGATATATCAAATCAGATCTTACGTCTTTACTAAGTTTATGATTAGAAAGTGTATAGGAGAAACACAGTAAGTCAAGAGGAATGTGCAGGAGCTGAAAAAGAGGGCAAATGAAAGATGAGATGAGAGCGGAAGGAGAATATGTTTTGGAACTGTATGATGTGAAAAGAAAAAGAAACCTACAGAGAGCTTTAGTGAGGGGAGCAGATGAGAAAGTGGTAAGTGGCAAAGAAGAAGTGAAGAAAGGATGGATAGATTGTCCTGAAGGACTGTTGAATATGTTGGATGATAAGGTGGCGAGCATGTGGGATATTTGGGGTGAAGTGGCGGGAGGTGAGAAAGATTGATGGTAATTGTTTGGCGAAAAGAGAAAATGTGGTGAAAGTTCTACGTATGATGAAATGTCGTACAACAGCTGGGTAGATGGAACATTAATCTGAATTTCCCAAGAAAGGGAGAGATAGTGTTGATGAATGGTTAGTCAGGATTTACAATGTATTTGTGACCCAAGATGAGGTGTCTGAGGCCTCTCAGAATGCCTATACAGTGCCAAGGAGGGTAAAAGTTAATGCTCAGATTATATTGACATAAGACTGAGGGGTATACCTAGTAAGATGTATGGGAGAGTGGTTGATGAGAGGGTAATGGCATGCATAGAACATCAATCTGGACAGAAGCAGTGTGCTTTCAGGGTGGTATAGGATTTGTGGGGCAGATTTTAAAGATGTTGCTTGAGTACTTGAACAGAAAGTGGAATTTGCATATGGCGTTCATGGACCTGCAGAAAGTATATGATGGTTCATGGAAGGTGCGACGAACAAATGGTGTGGAAAGAAGTTCATCGATGACGAGAGTTTGTATCGGGAGAGTAAAAGTAAGGCATAAAACGAGTAGGAAGGGAGAAGGGTGAATCATTCCAAATCAAAGTGGGTCTGTGTCAAGTGTTTGATTTCTCCATATATGTTTAATCTGTTTATGAATTGGGTGATGAAAGTTTAAATGAGAAGGTCAAGAAGAGAGAGGGCCTGGGAGGCGAGTCAGCTGCTGTTTAAAGATGACATGGTTCTAGTTTTCCTTTCGAAAGAGGAGTTGCAGAACCTTGTCTAAATTCTGGAGTTTGTGAATGGAGGAGGTTGAGACTTTTTATCAAAAAATGCATTTCTTTAGGGGCAAAGATAGATTTGTTTGGCGATAATGTTGTCCCGATGTGATGTATGGGTGGAAAGCTTTGGCTCTAAATACAAAAAAATGAAAGTAGGTAGATACGTTGGATGTGAAATGCCTGAGGACAATATTTGTAATGTGTGGAGTTGATCGTTTAATCAATGAGAGTATAAGAGTGATGTATGACAGTAAGCGATGCATGACTGATGAAGTTTTTCAGCCAACCCTACCGTTTTGCTGGAGAAGGATCGGCCTTTTTAGGAATCATCAAGATTTTACTTCTATCTGTTCCTTGTTTTCTTAACATTCTTAGTTTTCGTGCTTCCCTTTTGTCAGCTAAGACCTGTAGTATTGAGTCACATGACCCATCTTGTCATATTTTTTTCTTAGACTTCCATATCTGCCGACATACTGTGCACAGATCCTAAATACTTTGCAGTTTTCCAAACTTTCCATTAAATAGATCATATAATTCCTTGATTGTTTTCTCTACCATAGCAAATATTACCCTCTTATAGTTTCAATCTATCCAACAATCACAATCCCCAAGGTATATGTTTTTTGCACTAGGAGGTGCGCTCTGTTTCTCTGGCACAACCTTGGAATTTTATCATTTTTCGGAATTTCTCTTTTCAGAAGCTTCTTGCCTCTATATCATGGGAATCACTTCTGTTAATCTACCGCAGACTATTCTCTCATGCTCTTCAGCAGATGCTCCTTCATTCATTTGGCTACATTTCTTCTGGATTTGCTCAGCTACCTTGATTTTGCAGTTAAGTTCGTTGATTTTGTTTTTCAGATCCATCATTTCTTCTTCCATTGGAGATACCTTATGATCTTCGACATGATTTCTCGTCTTAATATCTTTGTCATTTTCTTGTTAAGTTAAATTCCCATTATTTTTTCTTTTTCTACCAAACAACCCAGTCGTTGGCCAATCAGGCCTTCTGTTGTCTGTCCCAAGTAAACTCTCATAAACTTCTAATCCTGTTTTTCTGTTATTGATAGCAACTTTCTACCATCATGGTCGCACCTGGTTCGTTCTTTGATTCTACTCTGATATTTTCGCCTTTCCATGCACACCTTCAAAATTTCTTACATCAGCATTACTTCTCGCTGATCGAGTGATGGCTGTATGTCTATGACTCCATCTAGGGCTATGTTACAGTAGACATGTTCTCAGATTTCAGTTTCACCATAAAAGTGACAGAATATCTCAAACAAAACTGCGGCCCGACCCTGTTCATTCACTTACACTTCTAAATATTCACAACGAAGCTCATGTATCAAGTATAAAAAGAATGGTTTTGCAATCGAGTGATGCAAACTTGTTGACAATTGGCACCTTGCGTAGTAGTAACAAGGATCATTTCCATTATTCACTGCTACACTGATCTCTTTCTTTTTTCATGAACTCAGCCGCAGTTCTTTACTTCATCGCTTCTTAAAGAATCATCTTTATAAAATGAACGAAGGGTATATCAGTATGTTATCTTATGTAGTTTAGATCTGTCGTTTGCTACTCATCCAGTGCTATCATTGCGCCTATATTTGCCTTAGTGGAATGATACATTTAAGAAATACTGCATTATTTGGCACCTTTGGTACATTTCTCTTCCCTTCACTCATACAACAGCTCCAGTGAAGTCCGCTTTCATTATTTTTGATGTTAGCTGGGACGGCACAGTCGGCAGAATGCCATCATTAACTATATATATATATATATATATATATATATATATATATATATATATATATATATATATATATATATATATATATATATATATATATATATATATATATATATATATATATATATATGTATATATATATATATATATATATATATATATATATATATATATATATATATATATATATATATATATATATATATATATATATATATATATATATATATATATATATATATAATATATATATATATATATATATATATATATATATATATATATATATATATATATATATATATATATATATATATATATATATATATATATATATATATATATATATATATATATATATATATATATATTATATATATATATATATATATAAATATATATATATATATATATATATATATATATATATATATATATATATATATATATATATATATATATATATATATATATATATATATATATATATATATATATATATATATATATATATATATATATATATATATATATATATATATATATATATATATATATATATATATATATATATATATATATATATATATATATATATATATATATATATGTATATATGTATATATATATATATATATATATATATATATATATATATATATATATATATATATATATATATATATAATATATATATATATATATATATATATATATATATATATATATATATATATATATATATATATATATATATACATATATACATATATATATATATATACATATATATATACATATATATATATATATATATATATATATATATATATATATATATATATATATATATATATATATATATATATATATATATATATATATATATATATATATATATATATATATATATATATATATATATATATATATATATATATATATATATATATATATATATATATATATATATATATATATATATGTATATATATATATATATATATATATATATATATATATATATATATATATATATATATATATATATATATATATATATATATATATATATATATATATATTTATATATATATATAATTATTTTGTATATCATACTTTGTCGCTGTCTCCCGCGTTAGCAAGGTAGCGCAAGGAAAGAGACGAAAGAATGGCCCAACCCACCCACATACACATGTATATACATACACGTCCACACACACACATATACATACCTATACATCTCAACGTATACATATATATACTCACACAGACATAAACATATATACACATGTATATAATTCATACTGTCTGCCCTTATTCATCCCCATCGCCACCCCACTACACATGAAATGAAAACCCCCTCCCCCCGCGTGTGCGCGAGGTAGCGCTAGGAAAAGACAACGAAGGTCACATTCGTTCACACTCAGTCTCTAACTGTCATGTATAATGAACCGAAACCACAGCTCCCTTTCCACATCCAAGCCTCACAGAACTTTCCATGGTTTACCCAGGACGCTTCACATGCCCTGGTTCAATCCATTGAGAGAACGTCGACCCCGGTATATCACATCTTTCCAGTTCACTCTATTCCTTGCACGCCTTTCACCCTAATGTATGTTCAGGCCCCCATCACTCAAAATCTTTTTCACTCAATCTTTCTACCTTCAATTTGGTCTCCCTCTTCATGTTCCCTCCACGTCTGACACATATATCCTCTTGGTCAATCTTTCCTTACTCATTCTCTCCACGTGACCGAACAATTTCAATACACCCTCTTCAGCTCTCTGTACCACACTCTTTTTATTACCAAACATCTCTCTTACCCTTTCATTAATTACTCGATCAAACCACTTCACACCATATATTGTCCTCAAACATCTCATTTCCAGTACATCCACCCTCCTCCGCACAACTCTATCTATAGCCCACGCCTCGCAACCATATAACATTGTTGGAACCACTATTCCTTCAAACATACCCATTTTGGCTTTCCAAGATAATGTTATTAACTTCCACACATTTTTCGACGTTCCCAGAACTTTCTCTCCCTCCCCCACCCTATGACTCACGTCCGCTTCCATGGATCCATCCGCTGCCAAATCCACTTCCAGATATCTAAAACACTTCACTTCCTCCAGTTTCTCTCCATTCAAACTTACTTCCCAATTGACTTGCCCTCAGCCCTACTGTACCTAATAACTTTACTCTTATTCACATTTACTCTCAGCTTTCTTCTTTCACACACTTTACCAAACTCAGTCACCTGCTTCTGCAGTTTCTCACCCGAATCAGCCACAAGCGCTGTATCATCAGCAAACAACAACTGACTCACTTCCCAAGCTCTCTTATCGACAACAGACTGCATACTTGCCCCTCTTTCCAAAACACTTGCATTCACCTCCTTAACAACCCCATCCATAAATAGATTAAACAACCATGGAGACATCACGCACCCCTGCTGCAAACCAACATTCACTGAGAACCAATCACTTTCCTCTCTTCCTACACGTACACATGCCTTACATCCTCGATAAAGACTTTTCACTTCTGACAACTTACCTCACACACCATATTTTCTTAATACCTTCCACAGAACATCTCTATCAACTCTATGCCTTCTCCAGATGTATAAATGTTACATACAAATCCATTTGCTTTTCTAAGTATTTCTCACATACATTTTTCAAAGCAAACACCTGATCCACACATCCTTTACCACTTCTGAAACCACACTTCTCTTCCCCAATCTGATGCTCTGTACATCAATCAATATCCTCCCATACAATTTCCTAGGAATACTAAACAAACTTATACTTCTGAAACAACTTTATACTTCTGAAATTTGAGCACTCACTCTTATCCCCTTTGGCTTTGTAGAATGGCATTGTACAAGCATCCCGCCAGTCCT
>NC_092236.1:25063440-25100940 GCF_036320965.1 Panulirus ornatus
TGATTGGTTCTCAGTGAATGTAGGTTTGCGGCAGGGGTGTGTGATGTCTCCATGGTTGTTTAATTTGTTTATGGATGGGGTGGTTAGGGAGGTGAATGCAAGAGTTTTGGAAAGAGGGGCAAGTATGAAGTCTGTTGGGGATGAGAGAGCTTGGGAAGTGAGTCAGTTGTTGTTCGCTGATGATACAGCGCTAGTGGCTGATTCATGTGAGAAACTGCAGAAGCTGGTGACTGAGTTTGGTAAAGTGTGTGGAAGAAGAAAGTTAAGAGTAAATGTGAATAAGAGGAAGGTTATTAGGTACAGTAGGGTTGAGGGTCAAGTCAATTGGGAGATGAGTTTAAATGGAGAAAAACTGGAGGAAGTGAAGTGTTTTAGATATCTGGGAGTGGATCTGGCAGCGGATGGAACCATGGAAGCGGAAGTGGATCATAGGGTGGGGGAGGGGGCGAAAATTCTGGGGGCCTTGAAGAATGTGTGGAAGTCGAGAACATTATCTCGGAAAGCAAAAATGGGTATGTTTGAAGGAATAGTGGTTCCAACAATGTTGTATGGTTGCGAGGCGTGGGCTATGGATAGAGTTGTGCGCAGGAGGATGGATGTGCTGGAAATGAGATGTTTGAGGACAATGTGTGGTGTGAGGTGGTTTGATCGAGTA
This sequence comes from Panulirus ornatus, assembly GCF_036320965.1. NCBI lineage: Eukaryota > Metazoa > Arthropoda > Malacostraca > Decapoda > Palinuridae > Panulirus > Panulirus ornatus. The sequence continues at coordinate 25,064,096 of NC_092236.1, forward strand.
AGTAATGTAAGGGTAAGAGAGATGTGTGGAAATAAAAAGAGCGTGGTTGAGAGAGCAGAAGAGGATGTTTTGAAGTGGTTTGGGCACATGAAGAGGATGAGTGAGGAAAGATTGACCAAGAGGATATATGTGTCGGAGGTGGAGGGAGCAAGGAGAAGAGGGAGACCAAATTGGAGGTGGAAAGATGGAGTGAAAAAGATTTTGTGTGATCGTGGCCTGAACATGCAGGAGGGTGAAAGGAGGGCAAGGAATAGAGTGAATTGGAGCGATGTGGTATACCAGGGTTGACCTGCTGTCAGTGGATTGAATCAAGGCATGTGAAGCGTCTGGGGTAAACCATGGAAAGCTGTGTAGGTATGTATATTTGCGTGTGTGGACGTATGTATATACATGTGTGTGGGGGAGGGTTGGGCCATTTCTTTCGTGTGTTTCCTTGCGCTACCTCGCAAACGCGGGAGACAGCGACAAAATATAAAAAGAAAAAAAAAAAAATATATATATATATATATATATATATATATATATATATATATATATATATATATATATATTTGCTCTTAACTTTCTTTTTTCACACACTTCACGAAACTCAGTCACCAGCTTCTGCAGTTTCTTACATGAATCAGCCACCAGCGCTGTATCATCAGCGAACAATAACTAACTCACTTCCCAAGCTCTCTCATCCACAACGGTCTGCATACTTGCCCCTCTTTCCAAAACTCTTGGATTCACCTCCCTAACAACCCCATCCATAAACAAATTAAACAACCATGGAGACATCACACACCCCTGCCGCAAACCTACATTCACTGAGAACCAATCACTTTACTCTCTTCCTACACGTACACATGCCTTACATCCTCGATAAAAACTTTTCACTGCTTCTAACAACTTGCCTCCCACACCATATATTCTGAAAACCTTCCACAGAGCATCTCTATCAACTTTATCATATGCGTTCTCCAGATCCATAAATGCTACATACAAATCCATTTGTTTTTGTAAGTATTTCTTGCATACATTCTTCGAAGCAAACACCTGATCCACACATCATCTGCCACTTCTGAAACCACACTGCTCTTCCCCAGTCTGATGCTCTGTACATTCCTTTACCCTCTCAATCAATACCCTCCCATATAATTTACCAGGAATACTCAACAAACTTATACCTCCGAAATTTGAGCACTCACTCTTATCCCCTTTGCCTTTGTACAATGGCACTATGCAAGCATTCCGCCAATCCTCAGGCACCTCACCATGAATCATACATACATTAAATAACCTTACCAAACAGTCAACAATACAGTCACCCCCTTTTTTGATAAATTCCACTGCAATACCATCCAAACCTGCTGCTTTCCCAGCTTTCATCTTCCGTAAAGCCTTTACTACCTCTTCTCTATTTACCAAATCATTTTCCCTAACCCTCTCACTTTGCACACCACCTCGACCGAAACACCCCACATCTGCCACTCTATCATCAAACACATTCAACAAACCTTCAAAATACTCACTCCATCTCCTTCTCACATCACCACTACTTGTTATCCCCTCCCCATTAGCCCCCTTCACTGAACTTCCCATTTGCTCCCTTGTCTTACGCACTTTATTTACCTCCTTCCAAAACATCTCTTTATTATCCCTGAAATTTAATGATACTCTCTCACCCCAACTCTCATTTGACCTTTGTTTCACCTCTTGCACCTTTCTCTTGACCTCCTGCCTCTTTCTTTTATACCTCTCCCACTCATTTGCATTTTTTCCCTGCAAAAATCGTTCAAATGCCTCTCTCTTCTCTTTCACTAATAATCTTACTTCTTCATCCCACCACTCACTACCTTTTCTAATCAACCCACCTCCCACGCTTCTCATGCCACAAGCATCTTTTGCGCAAGCCATCACTGCTTCCCTAAATACATCCCATTCCTCCCCCACTCCCCGTACCTCCTTTGTTCTCACTTTTTTCCATTCCGTACTCAGTCTCTCCTGGTAATTCCTCACACAAGTCTCCTTCCCAAGCTCACTTACTCTCACCACTGTGATTATTACACGAAAGTGCACTTGGGACTTATGGTGTTTCATTTTCCCCGTGGATTCATAGGAATATATATATATTCCTTTCACCCTCCTGCATGTTCAGGCCCCGATCACTGAAAACTTTTTTCACTCCATCTTTCCACCTCGTTCTCTCCACCTCTGACACATATATATTCTCTTTGTCAATCTTTCCTTGTTCATTCTCTCCATATGACCAAACCATTTCAAAACACATTCTTCTACTTTCTCAACCATACTATTCTTATTACCACACATCTCTTTTACCCTTTCATTACTTACTCGATCAAACCTCTTCACACCACATATTGTCCTCAACCATCTCATTTCCAGCACATCCACCCTCTTCCGCACAACTCTATCTATAGCCCACGCCTCGCAACCATATAACATTGTTGGAACCATGATTCCGGGAAATGGCGAATATGTATGAAAAGAAAATATATGAAACGTAGCCAGAGATAGCTACCCGGTTTGTCGACGAGTTCTTGGGGAAGAATAAACCGGTGGCTTGTCTGTGGAATCGAAGCCATGCGCTCGACTTCAGCGACCCATGAATGCGTTATCTTCGGCAACGCTAACCGATACACCAGGGATGGCTGTATCTACTAAAGATGAGAGATAGTCTTGGGTGTTTATGTTTATTGCAGTACTGCTTGATTGTATGTGTGTGTGTGTGTGTGTGTGTGTGTGTGTGTGTGTGTGTGTGTGTGTGTGGATGCTTTCGTATTCATGCATTCATGAAAGATGTCCATACTGCGCGCACGAAAGCACGAATGTCTAAAATAGGTTTCTCTCTTTGTAATCTTAACTAGCAAACAAAAACCTGATTGTCATATCTATATTCCTCCTCAGCATCTCTGTTACATCACCAGTCACCTTATGTGCAAACACGAGCATAAGACTACAATTACTCTTGATATGGAAATAGAACGTCTGGCGAAAAGAAACTGAATATGAAAAATATGGTCGACTCTCATCTCCCTGGCGAACTCCACACAAGTTAGATAAATACGACTCCAGAAAATCACATCTTTGGTTAACTAGGATCCCGTAAAACCGGGGCATTATGGGTTAACATCCAGAACGGCGTCGTTAATCTCCGGGTATTAGACAAACTTGGATATGGCAGTCAGAACCAGCGACGCAAAAACTACAACGGCGGATCTTTTCTTCGGCTGGAAAATGCATGAGCGGTGTGGTGGAAATTCAACAAGAAAACATTTTGTATATTTTTGGAGGAGAATATAAACCCTCAATATTTTTGTTTCCCCGTCGCTGGCAGAGCCTGAGGGCAGCGGATAATAATCTAATGCAATTCAATACTGACCGAGAACCTTTCCCCCACAGGGACTCTCCTTCCCTGTTCCCTTCTTATTCACTCTCCTCCTCTTCCAGCCACAAACCAAGAATTCCTGCAAGCTAAAGAACCTCCCCCCTCACTCCATATTCACCACCAGGGAACTACTCAGGGAACTACTCTCGACCCTCGGACACTTACTACAAAACTCGGGGAGATCCAGTGTACTTCCCAACAAGTGGCTACGCTAGTTAGATAAGTACATTTTCCCATTCATATCCACTACCTGGGTAAGTGCACCCACATTTTTCCCCTTCATATCCACTACCTGGGTAAGTACACCCACGTTTTCCAATTCATATCCACTACCTGGGTAAGTACACCCTTCTCTCAACTACCACGTCACTGTAGCAAAGTCGCTCTTCCCTTCGCTTCCCTCCACACCAACGGAACAGGTAAACTTTTCCACGCCCCACTTCTCGGGTAAAGAAGATTTTCCCTCCACGCTCAGCCATACCATTCAGATGGGAATGTTCTTTTTCACCTCAATTTTACAAGCAAGTTTTCACGTGCTCCCTGCTACACAATGCTACTAGGCAGGTGTAATTTTCCCTCGACTCGGCAACCATGCATTGTTGTATTCATGTTTTACTACACTGTTCGGATAAGTTAATTCTCCTAATTCCAGTTCCATTGTTTTCCCAATTTCAGTTTCATCACCGAAAAAAAGCATTCTATAACTACGTAGAGTCGGAGATATACAATCAGCAAGATATGGAATGAATTTTGATAAAATAACTGGGCCGTATAAGTTTTTCAGAGGACAATGAGAAAAGAAAAAATTAGGATTAGTTAAGCCTTTACCATCTCTTTCCAATTGGCCAGCTCTATTGGGAAAAATTGTGGGAGATTGAATGTTTGAGGAAGTAACACTGGCTCTAAAGAAAGAAATAAGCCTCTGCCCATCAACATCTGTTGATTGTACACTTACTGAAACCATCATTCGTGACAAGATGGTCAGTCACTTAAGCTCAGGATCGTTTGACAAATTATTCTCAGCCTGGTTCTGGACAAAATCATCGTCTGATAAATTTGTTTGATTTATTTTATGTGCGATGAAAGTCAAGCGTTTGATTTCATCTATAAAGATTTTCAAAAAGTAGTTTATAAAATCCAGCAACAAAGATCACGAGCAAAAGTTGAGCTACGTGGTATAAATGTGGTTATAAATCAATGGTTATATAATTGACTGATTGATCGTAAACAAAGGTTAGTGACTAATGGCTTCCATATCATCAAGAACAACGTAATGTCTCACAAGGATCAGTTTTGTAGCCATTTGTCTTTCTAATACATATCACTGACATTAACATAATTGTGTGAACTGTAAGATACCAAACTCTGGAGACGATACTAAGACGAGAAATATACATAAAACAGAAACTGAGCAACCAGAGCTTCTGAATAGCAGAGACATACTGATAGATTGGGTTCACAATTGGCAAATGAAGTTTAATATCGGTAAGTGCAAAGCTTACACACCAGTAGTAAAAAACGACAAGGGAAGCTACAGAATTTATTTCAATGAGGTACAAACATTAAATGAGGGAGAAAGACTTAATGTGTAACACTCTCTCATGACCTAAATCTAAGGTAGTATAACAAAATAGTTAAATAAGCTTAAACCAAATATTGGATTACTACAATGGGCTTTAGAATCTAAGTTGATTATCCTTACTCTTTACAATTCACTGTTGTGTCCTCATTTTGAATATTTTGCTCAGATTTGATCATTTTACTTGACAAAAGACTTTGACAAGAGAGAGTACAGCGGCGAGCAACTAAGATCCTTACTATATTGAGAAACAGATCCAATGAGAGCCGATTAGACGACTTAATTTCATTTCACTTAGAGTAAAGAAGGCTGAGAAGGAATTTAATACAAGCATTTTAAATCATCAGAAGCTTTTATAATCTCGATCTTAAAAGTTACTAAAGCCTAGATTTGTCTAATCTAGCCGAAGTAACGAATACAAACTTGTGGGTAAGTGTTTTCTTTTAATGATGCGAAGTTCTTAAAGAGGATTGTAAACATATAGAAAGATTTACCAATGAGAGTAGTTTAAAACTGCACCATAAATTAGTTTAAGAATATACTACACAGACATTTAGCTTGATATCAAAGACCTGCATTATTTGCGGCTTCTTAGCAGCATGTAACGTTTACGAGTATTTCTCTTTTAATCTGAATGTTTTTCTCATCTGACCACAATAACATCTCGTCCACTATCTCAAACAGCTTCGAAATGATATGTTGGTATCTGAGGTCTGTCTATTCCCTCCACGCTTCATCACACTACTTAAGGAAATTAATTCTCTTCACACCTCACCACAACGCTCAAGAGACTTTACGCTCCGCTTTTCATCCGAGGACGCTACCTGAGGGACTACATTCTCCCTTCACGCTCCACCACATTATTCAGTGGGCTGCACTTTTCTCTTCAAGCTCCCCCTCACATAACTCAAGGGACTATACTTTTCTCGCTACGTTCCAGCAGACTATCCAAAGGATTAATACCTTCCCTCCTCGCCCCATCATATTATTCAAGGGACTATAATCTACCCTCCACACCCCACCACTCTTATTAAAGAACTACACTCAACCTTCCACTTCTCAACATACTGCACTATATGATTCACTAAACTGCGTTTTGCCTCCAGCAGCTACTACACAAGGGTCAACAACATCGCTCCAACATTCACGACGCTTTCTAAGGGCTTGTACTTCCCCCTCATCATTCACGCCGCTATAGGCACTACACTTTCCCTCAACATCCATTACACTAATCGAGAAACTGTCCTTCCCTCCATTACCCACTACACCATTCGAATAAACAACCCTCAGAAACCACAGCACTGCTCGTGGAACTGCACATCCTAGTCCAACACTCACCACCTCATCACTGGTCATATGGAACTTGAAAGTTCGTTCCACTTTCCAATGACTTTCTTAAAGCTAGTGGTTTTCCCTATGCCCTAGTGCTCACCCACGGATCTGTCAAAGCTATCTCAAAAATGATTTGTGCCGGTATCCCCGGCAAATCTATTGTGCACCCCATGCTCATCCTATGAGCAGTTGCGCGAAAGGATTACATAGGTCACAAAGGGTCAGAACTTTCTGATCTCTTCCCTCCAAGCCTCACTACCCTGTATGGCGGTCATCCCTCCTTCACTTCCTTTAATAACCTACTTTCACATACACGCTAGCCCGTCTCCAAATACCCGTCATCACCATTCACTGTTCTCTCACACGCCCATATCCAATCCCGTCCCTATTTGCTTCTCTTCCCATACTGCCTCATTTCCATCCTCTCGACCGCCTTACTCCTTTCCTCCTCTACCTTCGTTCTTCTTCCTTCAGCCGTGCAAATGTTGTGCAAATAAAAGGAAACATTGAACAAATGTCTCACTAAGCTTTCTGTCTCCAGCACCTGAAAGAATCATGCAAGTTCAGAACCTGCTGTTTTCTTTGTTAAGAATTGCTTCAGATTTATGTCTTTTTTCACTGCTACGGATTGCATCATGCATAAGAATTTTTGCACTTGAGTCATGAATTATGGAAAATCTATGAAGACAATCAGATGTAACTGACACGATGAGAAAATTCATGGTACTTCAAATAATTCATTCAAAGATGCTAAGATATTGCTGCTTCTCTCACTAGAATAGCTGATAAATCACGGGCATAACTTTCGCTTGATTTTATGATTCTCCTCAAATATCAGGTGTTGTTCAGTGGTCCGCTATGAAAACCTACGTACAGACAACGGACCTTCGACCTTCCTTTACCACCCCAATTAATCTTCACTGACCCAAACCATTACCCACTTAAAGGGCACACCATTTCACGCGTGAGTAAAGTACCATCAAGAACAGACGACAGGACCTTAAGGGGACAAAATCCTCACATGGCTCCTGGCTCTGTTCTTTCATTTGGAAAGTAGTAAGAGTACGAAGGATCTCCAGTTACCCTCTCCCACCTCTTTAAGTCGCCTCCTACGACACGAAAAGAATATTTGAGCAGTATTCTTTCTCCCCTACCCCCAGGGAATAAATGAATATATATATATATATATATATATATATATATATATATATATATATATATATATATATATATATATAGATGCATATATATATATATATATATATATATATATATATATATATATATATAATATATATATATATATATATATATATATATATATATATATTTTTTTTTTTTTTTTTTTTTCTTTTATCCTTTTGCTTTGTCGCTGTCTCCCGCGTTTGCGAGGTAGCGCAAGGAAACAGACGAAAGAAATGGCCCAACCCACCCCCATACACATGTATATACATACGTCCACACACGCAAATATACATACCTACACAGCTTTCCATGGTTTACCCCAGACGCTTCACATGCCTTGATTCAATCCACTGACAGCACGTCAACCCCGGTATACCACATCGCTCCAATTCACTCTATTCCTTGCCCTCCTTTCACCCTCCTGCATGTTCAGGCCCCGATCACACAAAATCTTTTTCACTCCATCTTTCCACCTCCAATTTGGTCTCCCTCTTCTCCTCGTTCCCTCCACCTCCGACACATATATCCTCTTGGTCAATCTTTCCTCACTCATTCTCTCCATGTGCCCAAACCATTTCAAAACACCCTCTTCTGCTCTCTCAACCACGCTCTTTTTATTTCCACACATCTCTCTTACCCTTACGTTACTTACTCGATCAAACCACCTCACACCACACATTGTCCTCAAACATCTCATTTCCAGCACATCCATCCTCCTGCGCACCACTCTATCCATAGCCCACGCCTCGCAACCATACAACATTGTTGGAACCACTATTCCTTCAAACATACCCATTTTTGCTTTCCGAGATAATGTTCTCGACTTCCACACATTCTTCAAGGCTCCCAGAATTATCGCCCCCTCCCCCACCCTATGATCCACTTCCGCTTCCATGGTTCCATCCGCTGCCAGATTCACTCCCAGATATCTAAAACACTTCACTTCCTCCAGTTTTTCTCCATTCATACTCACCTCCCAATTGACTTGACCCTCAACCCTACTGTACCTAATAACCTAGCTCTTATTCACATTTACTCTTAACTTTCTTCTTTCACACACTTTACCAAACTCAGTCACCAGCTTCTGCAGTTTCTCACATGAATCAGCCACCAGCGCTGTATCATCAGCGAACAACAACTGACTCACTTCCCAAGCTCTCTCATCCCCAACAGACTTCATCCTTGCCCCTCTTTCCAAAACTCTTGCATTCACCTCCCTAACAACCCCATCCATAAACAAATTAAACAACCATGGAGACATCACACACCCCCGCCGCAAACCTACATTCACTGAGAACCAATCACTTTCCTCTCTTCCTACACGTACACATGCCTTACATCCTCGATAAAAACTTTTCACTGCTTCTAACAACTTGCCTCCCACACCATATATTCTTAGTACCTTCCACAGAGCATCTCTATCAACTCTATCATATGCCTTCTCCAGATCCATAAATGCTACATACAAATCCATTTGCTCTTCTAAGTATTTCTCACATATATATGTATACATATATATATATATATATATATATATATATATATATATATATATATATATATATATATATATATATATATATATATATATATATATATATATATATATATATATATATATATATATATATATATATATATATATATATATATATATATATATATATATATATATATATATATATATATATATATATATATATATATATATATATATATATATATATATATATAAAGTGTTTTAGATATCTGGGAGTGGATCTGGCAGCGGATGGAACCATGGAAGCGGAAGTGAATCATAGGGTGGGGGAGGGGGCGAAAATCATGGGAGCCTTGAAGAATGTGTGGAAGTCGAGAACATTATCTCGGAAAGCAAAAATGGGTGTGTTTGAAGGAATAGTGGTTCCAACAATGTTGTATGGTTGCGAGGCGTGGGCTATGGATAGAGTTGTGCGCAGGAGGGTGGATGTGCTGGAAATGAGATGTTTGAGGACAATGTGTGGTGTGAGGTGGTTTGATCGAGTAAGTAATGTAAGGGTAAGAGAGATGTGTGGAAATAAAAAGAGCGTGGTTGAGAGAGCAGAAGAGGGTGTTTTGAAATGGTTTGGGCACATGGAGAGAATGAGTGAGGAAAGATGGACCAAGAGGATATATGTGTCGGAGGTGGATGGAACGAGGAGAAGTGGGAGACCAAATTGGAGGTGGAAAGATGGAGTGAAAAAGATTTTGTGTGATCGGGGCCTGAACATGCAGGAGGGTGAAAGGCCGGCAAGGAATAGAGTGAATTGGATCGATGTGGTATACCGGGGTTGACGTGCTGTCAGTGGATTGAATCAGGGCATGTGAAGCGTCTGGGGTAAACCATGAAAAGTTGTGTGGGGCCTGGATGTGGAAAGGGAACTGTGGTTTCGGGCATTATTGCGTGACAGCTGGAGACTGAGTGTGAACGAATGGGGCCTTTGTTGTCTTTTCCTAGTGCTACCTCGCACACATGAGGGGGAAGGGGGATGATATTCCATGTGTGGCGAGGTGGCGATGGGAATGAATAGGGGCAGACAGTGTGAATTGTGTGCATGGGTATATATGTATGTGTCTGTGTGTGTATATATATATATATATGTGTACATTGAGATGTATAGGTATGTATAGTTGCGTGTGTGGGCGTGTGTGTGTGTACATTGTGTATGGGGGTGGGTTGTGCCTTTTCTTTCGTATGTTTCCTTGCGCTACCTCGCAAACGCGGGAGACAGCGACAAAGCAAAATAAATAGATAAATAAATATATATATATATATATATATATATATATATATATATATATATATATATATATATATATATATATATGTACATATATATATATATATATATCTTCCCCTCTCATTTTTTTTTTTTCTAATTTTCCAAAACAGGGAAAAGAGAAGGGGGCCATGAGAGGATATTCCCCCAAAGGCCCAGTCCTCTGTTCTTAACACTACCTCGCTAATGCGGGAAATGGCGAATAGTATGAAATAAAAATGAAATGAAAATATATATATATTTTTTTTTTTTTTTTTTTTTATACTTTGTCGCTGTCTCCCGCGTTTGCGAGGTAGCGCAAGGAAACAGACGAAAGAAATGGCCCAACCCCCCCCCCCCATACACATGTACATACACACGTCCACACACGCAAATATACATACCTACACAGCTTTCCATGGTTTACCCCAGACGCTTCACATGCCTTGATTCAATCCACTGACAGCACGTCAAACCCTGTATACCACATCGCTCCAATTCACTCTATTCCTTGCCCTCCTTTCACCCTCCTGCATGTTCAGGCCCCGATCACACAAAATCTTTTTCACTCCATCTTTCCACCTCCAATTTGGTCTCCCTCTTCTCCTCGTTCCCTCCACCTCCGACACATATATCCTCTTGGTCAATCTTGGTCTTCTTTCTCCCCTAGACCCAGGGGTAATATATATATATATATATATATATATATATATATATATATATATATATATATATATATATATATATATATATATATATATATATATATATATATATATATATATATATATATATTACCCCTGGGTCTAGGGGAGAAAGAAGACTTCCCACGTATTCCCTGCGTATCGTAGAAGGCGACTAAAAGGGGAGGGAGTGGGTGGCTGGAAATCCTCCCCTCTCTCTTTTTTTTTTTTTTTAATTTTCCAAAAGAAGGAACAGAGAAGGGGCCCAGGTGAGGATATTCCCTCTAAGGTCCAGTCCTCTGTTCTTAACGCTACCTCGCTAACGCGGGAAATGGTGAATAGTGTGGGGGGGGGGAATATATATATATATATATATATATATATATATATATATATATATATATATATATATATATATATATATATATATATATTACAAGTGATCGAATACCCTTTGTCTCACATCTATGAGCAACGGGGATCTACACCGGTCAAAACCCTTTAGGCTCACAGTGCCAGGAACTAGCAATTTATAGAAAGAACCTTACTGTGCAAACGCGGTGGTGTATGAACATGAATATAGGTCATATGAACCCGCACCTTCATAGAACACCTACTACTCTCCAACAGCTATGATTCGAAACCAGGACCTTTTGCATCGTACTTTTGAATGCTAACCTTTAGGCTATGATCGCCTCTGATAGGGAGACGAAGGGCATACGATTTTATATTACTTGCGATAGAATAGTCTTTTCCCTGCTAGGGAAAATGAGAGTTGGGGTTAGAGAGGATCATTTTATTTAGGAAGAATAAAGAGATGTTTTGGAAGGAGGTAGATAAAGTGCGTAAGACAAGAGAACAAACGGGAACATCGGTGAAGGGGGCTAATGGGGAGGTGATAACAAGCAGTGGTGATGTGAGAAGGAGATGGAGTGAGTATTTTGAAGGTTTGTTGAATGTGTTTGAAGATAGAGTGACAGATATTGGGTGTTTTGGTCGAGGTGTTGTGCTGAGTGAGAGGGTTAGGAAGAATGATTTGGTTAACAGAGAAGAGATAGTAAAAGCTTTGCGGAAGATGAAAGCCGGCAAGGCAGCGGGTTAGGATGGTATTGCAGTGGAATTTATCAAAAAGGGGGGGGGGGTGACTATGATGTTGACTGGTTGGTAAGGATATTCAGTGTATGTAGGACTCATGGTGAGGTGCCTGAGGATTGGCGGAATACATCCATAGTGCCATTGTGCAAAGGCAAAGGGGATAAAGGTGAGTGCTCAAATTACAGAGGTTTGTTGAGTATTCCTGGGAAATTATATGGGAGGGTATTGATTGAGAGGGTGAAGGCATGTACAGAGCATCAGATTGGGGAAGAGCAGTGTGGTTTAAGAAGTGGTAGAGGATGTGTTGATCAGGTGTTTGCTTTGAAGAATGTATGTAAGAAATACTCAGAAATGCAAATGGACTTGTATGTAGCATTTATGGATCTGGAGAAGGTATATCATAGAGTTGATAGAGATGCTCTGTGGAAGGTATCAAGAGTATATGGTGTGGGAGGCAAGTTGTTAGAAGCAGTGAAAAGTTTTTATCGAGGAAGTAAGGCATCTGTACGAGTAAGAAGAAAGGAAAGTGATGATTCTCAAAGAATGTTGGTTTGCGGCAGCGGTGCATGATGTCTCCATGGTTGTATAATTTGTTAATGGATGGTGTTGTTAGGGAGGTTAATGCAAGAGTTTTGAAGAGAGCGGCAAGTATGCAGTCTGTTGCGGATGAGAGGGCTTAGGAAATGAGTTAGTTGTTTTTTGCTGATGATACAGCGCTGGTGGCTGATTCGGGTGAGAAACTGCAGAAGCTGGTGACTGAGTTTGGTAGAGTGTGTGAAAGAAGAAAGCTAGAGTAAATGTGAACAAGAGCAAGGTTATTGGGTACCGTAAGGTTGAGGGACAAGTCAATTGCGAGGTAAGTTTGAATGGGGATAAAACTGGAGGAAGTGAAGCGTTTTAGATATCTGGGAGTGGATTTGGCAGCGGATGGAACCATGGAAGCGGAAGTGAGTCACAGGGTGGGGGAGGGCGCGAAAGTTCTGGGAGCGTTGAAAAATGTGTGGAAGTCGAGAACATTATCTCGGAATGCGAAAATGGGTATGTTTGCAGGAATAGTGGTTCCAATAATGTTATATGCTTGCGAGGCGTGGGCTATAGATAGAGTTGTGTGGAGGTTGGTGGATATACTAGAAATGAGATGTTTGAGGACAGTATGTGGTATAAAGTGGTTTGATCGAGTAATTGATGGAAGGGTAAGAGAGATGTGTGGTAATGAAAAGAGTGTGGTTGAGAGAGCAGAAGAGGGTGTTTTGAAATGGTTTGTTCCTATGGAGAGAATGAGTGAGGAAAGATTGACAAAAGGATATATGTGTCAGAGGTGGAGGGAATGAGGAGAAATGGGAGACCAAATTGGTGGTGGAAAGATGGATTTAAAAGATTTTGAATGATCGGGGCCTGAAGATGCAGGAGGGTGAAAGGCGTGCAAGGAATAGAGTGAATTGGAACGATGGATTGAACCAGGGCATGTGAAGCGTCTGGGGTAAACCATGGACAGTTTTGTGGGGTCTGGATGTGGAAAGGGAGCTGTGGTTTCGGTGCATTATACATGCCAGCTAGAGACTGTGTGAACGAATGTGGCCTTTGTTGACTTTTTCTAGCGCTACCTCGCGGTATGCCGGGGGAGGGGGTGGTCATTTCATGTGTGGCGGGATGGCGACGGGAATGAATAAAGGCAGCAAGTATGAATTATATACATGTGTATATATGTATATGTCTGTGTATGTATATATATGTATACGTTGATATGTATAGGTATGTATATGTCCGTCTGTGGACGTGTATGTATATACATGTATATGTGGGTGGTTTGGGCCATTATTTCGTCTGTTTCGTTGCGCTACCTCGTTGACGCGGGAGACAGCGACAAGGTGTAATATATATATATATATATATATATATATATATATATATATATATATATATATATATATATATATATATATATATATATATGTATTGGAAATGATCATAATTTTGCCCGTAATCAAGTATATACGTAAGAGTCCACGTGGACTCTTAGGAAACAAGGATATCATTTGGTCTGACAGGGATGAAGGAAGGTAAGGTAGGGTGTGAGTTTTGATGGAGAAAAACTGGAGGAAGTAAAGTGTTTCAGGTACCTAGGAACGGAAATGGTAGGAAACTGAACGATATAGGTTGAAGTTTCATTAATCTGATGTAATACTTCGTCTTTAGTTTGCAGACGTTATTCATAAATACATAAAGTGTACGTAAGAGTAAGGTTGTAGAAAACAAAATTCTGTAATAAGAAATGTATAGTATGTGATGAAAATTTGAATAAAGGAAAGCTTTGATTCGAAAATGATAAAAAAAAAAGATTCACGCCTTAGCGTAATTATAAATGTCTTGTAAATATTGTTTGATAGTATTTCGTACCACCAGGTTCGGTTCAATCCTTCTACGTATCTCTCGTATACTGAAGTTTCGCGTCACAGACCTGGGCTTCCTCATAGATCTACGTTCCTTATGTCTCATGATGCACTTCATAATATTTCTGTTTCTTCAAACACTTAACCATATTCTTTTCAACTGTATTGATTATGTCAGTACCACCGTCTCTTATAAACTCTTTTCGCACACTTGCGCTACCAGTGTCCAGAGGTGTGCTACACACACACAACCAGCCACAATGGCACACTATCGTCGACCCAGACTCTATCACTTGTTGCATAAAGAACGCTTGGTATCTCCGCCAACCACCAACCTTCCATCCTTCAACATCACCTCGGCCACTAGGTCCACTACAGCAGTCTTACCATATTTCGCCTTTAACAAATATTGGTTCTGTTATCTCTAGGCTCGCCTCACACACTTGTGTCCATCACTGTCCTTCTCCCTCTTGGCCCACAGAATATATCTCGCTCAGCATTTCAAGTCTTATATACATATTGCAAATATTCCTTCTCATCCACCGTCACTTGACCACGCTTTGCCTCCACTTTGTTATGCTACCTGCTTAACATTAATCCCAAGTTTTATTCTCCCTAGCTCTTCTTTTGTTCAGCTCTTATCTTCCCTTACCTCATGAGCCACTTTGAATCTCTAGGTTCCTTTGTCTCTTAAATCCTGTAAAAAAGCCCGCCTACCGCGGCACGTGTTCTCTCACATATCTTTATACCGGTTCCGTGTTTATGCATGTCTATAACGCTCTCTGTTATTACTTTTGTCATGCTTTGCCTGTTATATCTTCACAGCTTCCTCAGTCTATCTATCTATCTATCTATCTATCTATATACATTTCGTTGAAATGTATAGGTATGCAAATGTGCCTGTGTGGGCGTTTATGTATATACCTGTGTATATATATATATATATATATATATATATATATATATATATATATATATATATATATATATATATATATATATATATATATATATATATATATATGATATATTATTTATGTATTTATTTGTTTATTTTGCTTTGTCGCTGTCTCCCGCGTTAGCGAGGTAGCGCAAGGAAACAGACGAAAGAAATGGCCCAACCCGCCCGCATGCACATGTATATACATACACGTCCACCCACGCAAATATACATACCTATACATCTCAAAGTACACATATATATATATATATATATATATATATATATATATATATATATATATATATATATATATATATATATATATATATATATATATATATATATATATATATATATATATATATATATATATATATATATATACACACAGACATATACATACATACACATGTACATAATTTATACTGTCTGCCTTTATTCATTCCCATCGCCACCTCGCCACATATGGAATGACAACCCCCCTCACCCCCTCATGTGTGCGAGGTAGCGCTAGGAAAAGACAACAAGGGCGCCATTCATTCACTATCAGTCTCTAGCTGTCATGTAATAATGTCCGAAATCACACCTCCCTTTCCACATCCAGGCCCCACAGAACTTCCATGGTTTACCCCAGACGCTTCACATGCCTTGATTCAATCCATTGACAGCAAGTCGACCCCGGTATACAACATCGATCCAATTCACTCTATTCCTTGCCCGCCTTTCACCCTCCTGCATGTTCAGGCCCCGATCACTCAAAATCTTTTTCATTCCATCTTTCCACCTCCAATTTGGACTCCCACTTCTCCTCGTTCGCTCCACCTCCGACACATATATCCTCTTGGTCAATCTTTCCTCACTCTTTCTCTCCATGTGCCCAAACCATTTCAAAACACCCTCTTCTGCTCTCTCAACCACGCTCTTTTTATTTCCACACATCTCTCTTACCCTTACATTACTTACTCGATCAAACCACCTCACACCACATATTGTCCTGAAACATCTCATTTCCAGCACATCCACCCTCCTGCGCACAACTCCATCCATAGCCAACGCCTCGCAACCATTCAACATTGATGGAACCACTATTCCTTCAAACGTACGCATTTTTGCTTTCCGAGATAATGTTCTCGACTTCCACACATTCTTCAAGGCTCCCAGGATTTTCGCCCCCTCCCACACCCTATGATTCACTTCCGCTTCCATGGTTACATCCGCTGCCAGATCCACTCCCAGATATCTAAAACACTTTACTTCCTCCAGTTTTTCTCCATTCAAACTTACCTCCCAATTGAATTGACCCTCAACCCTACTGTACCTAATAAGCTTGCTCTTATTCACATTTACTCTTAACTTTCTTCTGTCACACTCTCTACCAAACTCAGTCACCAGCTTCTGCAGTGTCTCACATGAATCAGCCACCAGCGCTGTATCATCAGCGAACAACAACTGACTCACTTCCCAAGCTCTCTCATCCACAACAGACTGCATACTTGCCCCTCTTTCCAAGACTCTTGCATTCACCTCCCTAATAACCCCATCCATAAACAAATTAAACAACCATGGAGACATCACACACCCCTGCCGCAAACCTGCAATCACTGAGAACCAGTCACTTTCCTCTCTTCCTACACGTACACATGCCTTACATCCTCGATAAAAACTTTTCACCGCTTCTATTAACTTGCCTCCGACACCATATATTCTTAGTACCTTCCACAGACCATCTCTATCAACTCTAGAGAAAAGCCCGTTGAAGCAGACAAAATGAGTGAGATGGCTACTGCTTGTGAATCGCCTCCAAAGAGTGTCCTTGAGTCTGATGATGACTCAGAATTTCCTCCAGTTTAAACAGTGCAGTTAGACACTCTGGGACTTTCCCATAATTGAGAACATTTCTTTATGTCAGGTTTTGTCGGCTGGAAAGGCAGCTTATATACAAATTATTGTTGCAAAACTATCTCAAAAAATATCATCCAGATCTTTGTGATGAAAGTTAAATATTGCAAGTGAAATGAGAGATTTTAACTATGTATAATGTTTCTTGCACATTAGCATATTACTGGGAAGATGTCCTGAAGATGTAGCAAGATAAAGTTCAGTAATTTCAAGGGAATCAGTCTGTCCTGGTTACCTTAGTTTTCTGATGCTTAACATTTGGTGAAGTAAGGCATTTACATCATATGTTTTGATTTAATGAAAGTATTTCCCTTATTTTCAGTAATTATAGAATATATTTATGGTACACATGAATTGATGTATATGACTGTATATATATATATATATTTATATATATATATATATATATATATATATATATATATATATATATATATATATATATATATATATATATATATATATATATATATATATATATATATATATATATATATATATATATATATAGGTGTATATGTGTATATATGTATGTATATATATATATATATATATATATATATATATATATATATATATATATATATATATATATATATATATATATATATATATATATATATATATATATATATATATATATATATATATATATATATATATATATATATATATATATATATATATATATATATATATATATATATATATATATATATATATATGAGAAATACTTAGAAAAGCAAATGGATTTGTAGGTAGCATTTATGGATCTGGAGAAGGCATATGATAGAGTTGATAGAGATGCTCTGTGGAAGGTATTAAGAATATATGGTGTGGGAGGCAAGTTGTTAGAAGCAGTGAAAAGTTTTTATCAAGGATGTAAGGCATGTGTACGTGTAGGAAGAGAGGAAAGTGATTGGTTCTCAGTGAATGTAGGTTTGCGGCAGGGGTGTGTGATGTCTCCATTGTTTGATTTGTTTATGGATGTGGTTGTTAGGGAGGTGAGTGCAAGAGTTTTGGAAAGAGGGGCAAGTATGAAGTCTGTTGGGGATGAGAGAGCTTGGGAAGTGAGTCAGTTGTTGTTCGCTGATGATACAGCGCTGGTGGCTGATTCATGTGAGAAACTGCAGAAGCTGGTGACTGAGTTTGGTAAAGTGTGTGAAAGAAGAAAGTTAAGAGTAAATGTGAATAAGAGCAAGGTTATTAGGTACAGTAGGGTTGAGGGTCAAGTCAATTGGGAGGTAAGTTTGAATGGAGAAAAACTGGAGGAAGTAAAATGTTTTAGACATCTGGGAGTGGATCTGGCAGCGGATGGAACCATGGAAGCGGAAGTGGATCATAGGGTGGGGGAGGGGGCGAAAATTCTGGGAGCCTTGAAGAATGTGTGGAAGTCGAGAACATTATCTCGGAAAGCAAAAATGGGTATGTTTGAAGGAATAGTGGTTCCAACAATGTTGTATGGTTGCGAGGCGTGGTCTATGGATAGAGTTGTGCGCACGAGGATGGATGTGCTGGAAATGAGATGTTTGAGGACAATGTGTGGTGTGAGGTGGTTTGATCGAGTAAGTAACGTAAGGGTAAGAGAGATGTGTGGAAATAAAAAGAGCGTGGTTGAGGGAGCAGAAGAGGGTGTTTTGAAATGGTTTGGCCACATGGAGAGAATGAGTGAGGAAAGATTGCCCAAGAGGATATATGTGTCGGAGGTGGAGGGAACGAGGAGAAGTGGGAGACCAAATTGGAGGTGGAAAGATGGAGTGAAAAAGATTTTGAGTGATCGGGGCCTGAACATGCAGGAGGGTGAAATGAGGGCAAGGAATAGAGTGAATTGGATCGATGTGGTATACCGGGGTCGACGTGCTGTCAGAGAATTGAATCAGGGCATGTGAAGAGTCTGGGGTAAACCATGGAAAGCTGTGTAGGTATTTATTTTTGCGTGTGTGGACGTATGTATATACAAGTGTATGGGGGTGGGTTGGGCCATTTCTTTCGTCTGTTTCCTTGCGCTACCTCGCAAACGCGGGAGACAGCGACAAAGCAAAAGAAAAAAAAAAAAAAAAAATATATATATATATATATATATATATATATATATATGTATATATATATATATATATATATATATATATATATATATATATATGTATATATATATATATATATATATATATATATATATATATATATATATATATATATATATATATATATATATATATATATATATATATATATATATATATATATATACATATATATATATATATATATATATATATATATATATATATATATATATATATATACATATATATATATATATATATATATATATATATATATATATATATATATATATATATATATATATATATATATATATATATATATATATATATATATATATATATATACATATATATATATATATATATATATATATATATATATATATATATATATATATATATATATATATATATATATATATATATATATATATATATATATATATATATATATATATATATATATATATATATATATATATATATATATATATATATATATATATATATATATATATTTTATTTATTTTGCTTTGTCGCTGTCTCCCGCGTTAGCAAGGTAGCGCAAGGAAACAGACGAAAGAATGGCCCAACCCGCCGGCATACACATGTATATACATACACGTCCACATGCAAATATACATACCTATATATCTCAATGTACACATATATATACACACACAGACATATACATATACATATACATGTACATAATTCATACTGTCTGCCTTTATTTGTTCCCACCGCTACCTCGCCACACATGGAATAACAACCCCCTCCCCCTCATGTGTGTGAGGTAGCGCTAGGAATGACACCAAAGGCCCCATTCGTTCACACTCAGTCTCTAGCTGTCATGTAATAATGCACCGAAACCACAGCTCCCTTTCCACATCCAGGCCCCACAGAACTTTCCATGGTTTACCCCAGACGCTTCACATGCCCTGGTTCAATCCATTGACAGCAAGTCGACCCCGGTATACCACATCGTTCCAAGTCACTCTATTCCTTGCACGCCTTTCACCCTCCTGCATGTTCAGGCCCCGATCACTGAAAATCTTTTTCACTCCATCTTTCCACCTGCAATTTGGTCTCCCACTTCTCCTCGTTCCCTCCACCTCTTACACATATATCCTCTTACTCAATCGTTCCTCACTTATTCTCTCCATGTGACCAAACCATTCAAAACACCCTCTTCTGCTCTCTCAACCACACTCTTTTTATTTCCACGCATCTCTCTCACCCTTACTTTACTTACTCGATCAAACCACCTCACACCACATATTGTCCTCAAAAGTCTCATTTCCAGCACATCCACCCTCCTGCGCACAACTCTATACATAGCCCACGCCTCGCAATCATACAACATTGTTGGAACCACTATTCCTTCAAACATACCCATTTTTGCTTTCCGAGATAATGTTCTCGACTTACAAACATTCTTCAAGGCTCCTAGAATTTTCGCCCCCTCCCACACCCTATGATTCACTTCCGCTTCCATGGTTCCATCTGCTGCCAGATCCACTCCCAGATATCTAAAACACTTTACTTCCTTCAGTTTTTCTCCATTCAAACTTACCTCCCAATTGACCTGACCCTCAACCCTAATGTACCTAATAACCTTGCTGTTATTCACATTTACTCTTAACTTTCTTCTTTCACATACTTTACCAAACTCAGTCACCAGCTTCTGCAGTTTCTTACATGAATCAGCCACCAGCGCTGTATCATCAGCGAACAACAACTGACTCACTTCCCAAGCTCTCTCATTCACAACAGACTTCATACTTGCCCCTCTTTCCAAAACTCTTGCATTCACCTCCCTAACAACCCCATCCATAAACAAATTAAACAACCATGGAGACATCACACACCCCTGCCGCAAACCTAAATTCACTGAGAACCAATCACTTTTCTCTCTTCCTACACGTACACATGCCCTACATCCTCGATAAAACCTTTTCACTGCTTCTAACAACTTGTCTCCCACACCATATATTCTTAAAACCTTCCACAGAGCATCTCTATCAACTCTATCATATGCCTTCTCCAGATCCATAAATGCTAAATACAAACCCATTTGTTTTTCTAAGTATTTCTCACATACATACTTCAAAGCAAACACCTGATCCACACATCCTCTACCACTTCTGAAACCACACTGCTCTTCCCCAATCTGATGCTCTGTACATGCCTTCACCTTCTCAATCAATACTCTCCCATATAATTTACCAGGAATACTCAACAAACTTATACCTCTGTAATTTGAGGACTCACTCTTATCCCCTTTGCCTTTGTACAATAGCACTATGCAAGCATTTCCCCAATCCTCAGGCACCTCACCATGAATCAGACATACATTAAATAGCCTTACCAAGCAGTCAACAATACAGTCACCCCCTTTTTTAATAAATTCCACTGCAATACCTTTCAAACCTGCTGCCTAGCCGGCTTTCATCTTCCGCGAAGCTTTTGCTACCTCTTCTCTATTTACCAAATCATTTTCCCTAACCCTCTCACTTTGCACACCACCTCGACCAAAACACCCCACATCTGCCACTCTATCATCAGATACATTCAACAAACCTTCAAAATACTCACTCCATCTTCTCACATGACCACTGCTTGTTATCACCTCCCCATTAGCCCCCTTCACTGAAGTTCCCATTTGCTCCCTTGTCTTAAGCACTTTATTTACCTCCTTCCAAAACATCTTTTTATTCTCCCTGAAATTTAAGGATACTCTCTCACCCCAACTCTCATTTGCCCTCTTTTTCACCTCTTGCACCTTTCTCTTGACCTCCTGCCTCTTTCTTTTATACGTCTTCCACTCATTTGCATTTTTTCCCTGCAAAAATCGTCCAAATGCCTCTCTGTTCTCTTTCACTAATAATCTTGCTTCTTCATCCAAGGACTCACTACCTTTTCTAATCAACCCACCTCACACACTTCTCATGCCACAAGCATCTTTTGCGCAAGCGATCACTGCTTCCCTAAGTACATCCCATTCCTCCCCCACTCCCCTTACCTCCTTTGTTCTCACCTTTTTCCATTCTATACTCAGTCTCTCCTGGTACTTCCTCACACAAGAAACCCCCACAAATCTTCACCTTCGCCTCCACAAGATAACGATCAGACATCCCTCCAGTTGCACCTCTCAGCACATTAACATCCAAAAGTTTCTCTTTCGTGCGTCTATCAATTAACACGTAATCCAATAACGCTCTCTGGCCATCTCTCCTACTTACATACGTATACTTATGTATATCTCGCTTTTCAAAACAGGTATTCCGAATCACCAGTCCTTTTTCAGCATATAAATCTACAAGCTCTTCACCATTTCCATTTACAACACTGAACACCCCATATATACCAATTATTCCCTCAACTGCCACATTACTCACCTTTGCATTCAAATCACCCATCACTATAACCCGGTCTTGTGCATCAAAACCAATTACACATTCATTCAACTGCTCCCAAAACACTTGCCTCTCATGATCTTTCTTCTCATGCCCAGGTGCATATGCATCAATAATCACCCATCTCTCTCAATCAACTTTCATTCTTACCCATATCAGTCTAGAATTTACTTTCATACACTCTATCACATACTCCCACAAATATTGATTCAGGAGTAATGCTTCTCCTTCCCTTACTCTTGTCCTCTCACTAACCCCTGACTTTACTCCCAAGACATTCCCAAGCCACTCTTCCTCTTTTCCTTTGAGCTTCGTTTCACTCAGAGCCAAAACATCCAGGTTCCTTTCGTCAAACATACCACCTATCTCTCCTTTTTTCTCATCTTGGTTACATCCACACACATTTATACACCCCAATCAGAGCCTTCGAGGAGGATGAGCACTCCTCGCGTGACTCATTCTTCTGCTTCCCCTTTTAGAAAGTTAAAATACAAGGAGGGGAGGGTTTCTGGTCCCCCGCTCTCGTCCCCTTTAGTCGCCTTCTACGACACGTGAGGAATGCGTGGGAAGTATTCTTAGTATGATATATATATATATACATATATATATATATATGTATATATATATATATATATATATATATATATATATATATATATATATATATATATATATATATATATATATTTTTTTTTTTTTTTTTTTCCGCTGTCTCCCGCGTTTGCGAGGTAGCGCAAGGAAGCAGACGAAAGAAATGGCCCAACCCACCCCCATACACATGTATATACATACGTCCACACACGTAAATATAAATACCTACACAGCTTTCCATGGTTTTCCCCAGACGCTTCACATGCCCTGAATTCAATCCACTGACAGCACGTCAACCCCGGTATACCACATCGATCCAATTCACTCTATTCCTTGCCCTCCTTTCACCCTCCTGCATGTTCAGGCCCCGATCACACAAAATCATTTTCACTCCATCTTTCCACCTCCAATTTGATCTCCCTCTTCTCCTCGTTCCCTCCACCTCCGACACATATATCCTCTTGGTCAACCTTTCCTCACTCATTCTCTCCATGTGCCTAAACCATTTCAAAACACCCTCTTCTGCTCTCTGAACCACGCCCTTTTTATTTCCACACATCTCTCTTACCCGTACGTTACTTACTCGATCAAACCAACTCACACCACACATTGTCCTCAAACATCTCATTTCCAGCACATCCATCTTCCTGCGCACCACTCTATCCATAGCCCACGCCTCGCAACCATACAACATTGTTGGAACCACTATTCCTTCAAACTTACCCATTTTTGCTTTCCGAGATAATGTTCTCTACTTCCACACATTCTTCAAGGCTCCCAGAATTTTCGCCTCCTCCCCCACCCTATGATCCACTTCCGCTTCCATGGTTCCATCCGCTGACAGATCCACTCCCAGATATCTAAAACACTTTACGGCCTCCAGTTTTTCTCCATACAAACTCACCTCGCAATTGACTTGACCCTCAACCCTACTGTACCTAATAATATATATATATATATATATATATATATATATATATATATATATATATATATATATATATATATATATATATATATATATATATATATATATATATACATATATATATTATTATATTATATACATATATATTATATATATATATATATATATATATATATATATATATATATATATATATATATATATATATATATATATATATATATATATATATATATATATATATATATATATATATATATATATATATATATATATATATATATATATATATATATATATATATATATGATAGAGTTGATAGAGATGCTTTGTGGAAGGTATTAAGAATATATGGTGTGGGAGGCAAGTTATTAGAAGCAGTGAAAAGTTTTTATCGAGGATGTAAGGCATGTGTGTGTGTAGGAAGAGAGGAAAGTTATTGGTTCTCAGTGAATTTAGGTTTGCGGCAGGGGTGTGTGATGTCTCCATGGTTGTTTAATTTGTTTATGGATGGGGTTGTTAGGGAGGTGAATGCAAGAGTTTTGGAAAGAGGGGCAAGTATGATGTCTGTTGGGGATGAGAGAGCTTGGGAAGTGAGTCAGTTGTTGTTCGCTGATGATACAGCGCTGGTGGCTGATTCATGTGAGAAACTGCAGAAGCTGGTGACTGAGTTTGGTAAAGTGTGTGAAAGAAGAAAGTTAAGAGTAAATGTGAATAAGAGTAAGGTTATTAGGTACAGTAGGGTTGAGGGTCAAGTCAATTGGGAGGTGAGTTTGAATGGAAAAAAACTGGAGGAAGTGAAGTGTTTTAGATACCTGGGAGTGGATCTGGCAGCGGATGGAACCATGGAAGCGGAAGTGAAGCATAGGGTGCGGGAGGGGGCGAAAATTCTGGGAGCCTTGAAGGATGTTTGGAAGTCGAGAACACTATCTCGGAAAGCAAAAATGGGTATGTTTGAAGGAATAGTGGTTCCAACAATGTTGTATGGTTGCGAGGTGTGGGCTATGGATAGAGTTGTGTGCAGGAGGGTGGATGTGCTGGGAATGAGATGTTTGAGGACAATATATGTTGTGAGGTGGTTCGATCGAGTAAGTAATGTAAGGGTAATAGAGATGTATGGAATTAAAAAGAGTGTGCTTGAGAGAGCAGAAGAGGATGTTTTGAATGGTTTGGTCAAATGGAGAGAATGAGTGAGGAAAGATTGACCAAGAGGATATATGTGTCGGAGGTGGAGGAAACGAGGAGAAGTGGGAGACCAAATTGCAGGTGGAAAGATGGAGTGAAAAAGATTTTGAGTGATCGGGGCCTGAACATGCAGGAGGGTGAAAGGCATTCAAGGAATAGAGTGAATTGGAACGTTGTGGTATACCGGGGTCGACGTGCTGTCAATGGATATAACCAGGGCATGTGAAGCGTCTGGGGTAAACCATGAAAAGTTGTGTGGGGCCTGGATGTGGAAAGGGAGCTGTGGTTTTGGTGCATTATTAAATGACAGCTAGAGACTGAGTGTGAACGAATGGGGCCTTTGTTGTCTTTTCCTAGCACATCCTCGTACACTTGAGGGGGGAGGGGGTTGTTATTCCATGTGTGGCGAGTTGACGATGGGAATAAATAAAGGTGGACAGTATGAATTATGTACATATGTATATATGTATATGTCTCTGTGTGTATATATGTGTATACATTGAGATGTATAGGTATGTATATTTGCCTGTGTGGACGTGTATGTATATGCATGTGTATGTGGGTGGGTTGGGCCATTCTTTCGTCTGTTTCCTTGCGCTACCTCGCTAACACGGGAGACAGCGACAAAGCAAAATAAATAAAATAAATATATATATATATATATATATATATATATATATATATATATATATATATATATATATATATATCATACTAAGAATGCTAAGGTGAAGATTTGTATGGGTTTTCAGAAAAGAAGAGTGAATGTTGGGGTGAAGAGGGTGGTGAGAGTAAGTGAGCTTGGGAAGGAAACTTGTGTGAGGAAGTACCAGGAGAGACTGTGAGAACAATGGAAGTAAGGGGAGTTGGGGAGGAATGGGATGTATTTAGGGAATCAGTGATGGATTGCGCAAAAGATGATTGTGGCATGAGAAGAGTGGGAGGTGGGTTGATTAGAAAGGGTAGTGAGTGGTGGGATGAAGAAGTAAGATTATTAGTGAAAGAGAAGAGAGAGGCAATTGGACGATTTTTGTAGGGAAAAAATGCAATTGAGTGAGAGATGTATAAAAGAAAGAGACAGGAGGTCAAGAGAAAGGTGCAAGAGGTGAAAAAGAGGGCAAATGAGAGTTGGGGTGAGAGAGTATCATTGAATTTTAGGGAGAATAAGAAGATGTTCTGGAAGGAGGTAAATAAAGTGCGTAAGACAAGGGAGCAAATGGGAACTTCAGTGAAGGGCGCAAATCGGGAGGTGATAACAAGTAGTGGTGATGTGAGAAGGAGATGGAGTGAGCATTTTGAAGGTTTGTTGAATGTGTTTGATGATAGAGTGGCAGATATAGGGTGTTTTGGTCGAGGTGGTGTGCAAAGTGAGAGGGTTAGGGAAAATTATTTGGTAAACAGAGAAGAGGTAGTAAAAGCTTTGCGAAAGATGAAAGCCGGGAAGGCAGCAGGTTTGGATGGCATTGCAGTGGAGTTTATTAAAAAAGGGGGTGACTGTATTAATGACTGGTTGGTAAGGTTTTTTAATGTATGTATGACTCATGATGAGGTGCCTGAGGATTGGCGGAATGCGTGCATAGTGCCATTGTACAAAGGCAAAGGGGATAAGAGTGAGTGCTCAAATTATAGAGGTATAAGTTTGTTGAGTATTCCTGGTAAATTATATGGGAGAGTATTGATTGAGAAGGTGAAGGCATGTACAGAGCATCAGACTGGGGAAGAGCAGTGTGGTTTCAGAAGTGGTAGAGGATGTGTGGATCAGGTGTTTGCTTTGAAGAATGTATGTGAGAAATACTTAGAAAAGCAAATGGATATGTATGTAGCATTTATGGATCTGGAGAAGGCATATGATAGAGTTGATAGAGATGCTCTGTGGAAGGTATTAAGAATATATGGTGTGGGAGGCAAGTTGTTAGAAGCAGTGAAAAGTTTTTATCGAGGATGTAAGGCATGTGTACGTGTAGGAAGAGAGGAAAGTGATTGGTTCTCAGCGAATGTAGGTTTGCGGCAGGGGTGTGTGATGTCTCCATGGTTGTTTAATTTGTTTATGGATGGGGTTGTTAGGGAGGTGAATGCAAGAGTTTTGGAAAGAGGGGCAAGTATGAAGTCTGTTGGGGATGAGAGAGCTTGGGAAGTGAGTCAGTTGTTGTTCGATGATGATACTGCGCTGGTGGCTGATTCATGTGAGAAACTGCAGAAGCTGGTGACTGAGTTTGCTAAAGTGTGTGAAAGAAGAAAGTTAAGAGTAAATGTGAATAAGAGCAAGGTAATTAGGTACAGTAGGGTTGAGGGTCAAGTCAATTGGGAGGTAAGTTTGAATGGAGGAAAACTGGAGGAAGTAAAGTGTTTGATAACTGGGAGTGGATCTGGCAGCGGATGGAACCATGGAAGCGGATTTGAATCATAGGGTGGGGGAGGGGGCGAAAATCCTGGGAGCCTTGAAGAACGTGTGGAAGTCGAGAACATTATCTCGGAAAGCAAAAATGGGTATGTTTGAAGGAATAGTGGCTCCAACAATGTTGTATGGTTTCGAGGCGTGGGCTATGGATAGAGTTGTGCGCAGGAGGATGGATGTGCTGGAAATGAGATGTTTGAGGACAATGTGTGGTGTGAGGTGGTTTGATCGAGTAAGTAACGTACGGGTAAGAGAGATGTGTGGGAATAAAAAGAGTGTAGTTGAGAGAGCAGAAGAGGGTGTTTTGAAATGGTTTGGTCACATGGAGAAAATGAGTGAGGAAAGATTGACAAAGAGGATATATGTGTCGGAGGTGGAGGGAACGAGGAGAAGTGGGAGACCAAATTGGAGGTGGAAAGATGGAGTGAAAAAGATTTTGTGTGATCGGGGCCTGAACATGCAGGAGGGTGAAAGGAGTGCAAGGAATAGAGTGAATTGGATCGATATGGTATACCGGGGTTGATGTGCTCTCAGTGGATTGAATCAAGGCATGTGAAGCGTCTGGGGTAAACCATTGAAAGCTGTGTAGGTATGTATATTTGCGTGTGTGGACGTATGTATATACATGTGTATGGGGGTGGGTTGGGCCATTTCTTTCGTCTGTTTCCTTGCGCTACCTCGGAAACGCGGGAGACAGCGGCAAAAATATATATATATATATATATATATATATATATATATATATATATATATATATATATATATATATGCATTTTAACTCTGTAATAGTGGAAACAGAACAAGGAGTCAAGCGGGGAGTGCTCATCTTTCTCGAAGGCTCAAATTGGTTTGTCTATATGTGTGTGGAGGTAACAAAGATGAGAAAAATGGAGAGATAGGTAGTATCTTTGAGGAAAGGAACCTGGATATTTTGGCTCTAAGTAAAACGAAGCTCAAGGGTAAAAGGGAAGAGTGATTTGGGAATGTCTTGGCAGTAGTGTCAGGGGTTGGTGAGAGGACAAGAGCAAGGGAAGGAGTACCATTGCTCCTGAAACAAGAGTGGTGGAAATATGTGATTGACAGTAAGAAAGTTAACTCTAGATTGATATGGGTAAAACTGAAAGTGGATGGAAAGAGATGGGTGATTATTAGTGCATATGCTCCTGGCCATGAGAAGAAAGTTCATGATAGGCATGTGTTTTGGGAGCAGCTGAGTGAGTGTGTTAGAAGTTTTCATACACGAGACCGGATTATAGTGATGGGTGATTTGAATGCAAAGGTGAGTAATGTGGCAGTTGAGGGAATAATTGGTGTACATTGGGTGTTTAGTGTTGTAAATGGAAATGGTGAAGAGCTTGTAGATATATGTGCTGAAAAAGAACTGGTGATTGGGAAAGCCTTGTTTATAAAGAGATATACATAAGTATACATATATAAGTAGGAGAGATGGCCAGAGAGCGTTATTGGATTACGTGTTTATTGATAGGCGCGCGAAAGAGAGACTTTTGGATGTTAATGTGCTGAGAGGTGCAACTGGAGGGATGTCTGATCGTTATCTTGTGGTGGCGAACGTAGAGATTTGTAGAGGTTTTCAGAAACGAAGAGAGAATATTGGGGTGAAGAGAGTGGTGAGAGTAAGTTAGCTTTGGAAGGAGACTTGTGTGAGGAAGTACCAGGAGAGACTGAGTACAGAATGGAAAAAGGTGAGAACAAAGGATGTAAGGGGACTGGGGGAGGAATAGGATGTATTTAGGGAAGCAGTGATGGCTTGCGCAAGGGATGACAGTGGCATGAGAAGCTTGGGAGGTGGGCAGAATAGAAAGGGTAGTGAGTGGTGGTATGAAGAAGTAAGATTATTAGTGAAAAAGAAGAGAGAGGCATTTGGACGATTTTTGCAGGGAATCAATGCAAATGACTGGGAGATGTATAAAAGAAAGAGAAAGGTGCAAGAGGTGAAAAAGAGGGGACAGAGAGTATCATTGAATTTTAGGGAGAAAAAAAGATGTTTTGGAAGGAGGTAAAGTGCGTAAAACAAGGGAACAAATGGGAACATCAGTGAAGGGGGCTAATGGGGAGGTGATAACAAGTAGTGGTGATGTGAGAAGGAGATGGAGTGTGTTTTTTGAAGGTTTGTTAAATGTGTTTGATGATAGAGTGGCAGATATAGGGTATATAGGGTACTTTGGTCGAGGTGGTGGTCAAATGAGAGGGTTAGGGAAAATGATTTGGCAGACAGAGAAGAGGTGGTAAAAGCTTTTCGAAAGATGAAAGCCGGCAAGGCAGCGGGTTGGGATGGTATTGCAATGGAATTTATCAAAAAAGGTAGTGACTGTATTGTTAACTGGTTGGTAAGGTTATCAAATGTATGTATGACTTATGGTGAGGTGCCTGAGGATTGGGGGAATGCTTGCATAGTGCCATTGTGCAACGGCAAAGGGGATAAAAGTGTGCTCAAATTACAGTGGTATAAGTTTGTAGAGTATTTCTTGGAAATTGTATGGGAGGGTATTGATTGAGTGGGTGAACGCATGTACAGAGCATCAGATTGGGGAAGGGCAGTGTGGTTTCAGAAGTGGTAGAGGATATATGGATCAGGTTTTTACTTTGAAGAATATATATGAAAAATACTTAGAAACGCAAATGGATTTGTATGTAGCATTTATGGATCTGGAGAAGGCATATAGAGTTGATAGAGATGCTCTGTGGAAGGTATTAACAATGTATGGTGTGGGAGAACAGTTGTTAGAAACAGTGAAAAGTTTTTATCGAGTATGTATGGCATGTGTACGTGTAGGAAGAGAGGAAAGTGATTAGTTCTCAGTGAATATTGGTTTGCGGCAGGGGTGTGTGATGTCTCTATGGTTGTTTAATTTGATTATAGATGGGGTTGTTAGGGAGGTAAATGCAAGTGTTTTGGAAAGATGGGCATATATATATATATATATATATATATATATATATATATATATATATATATATATATATATATATATATATATATATATATATATATATATATATATATATATCCGTGGGGATAGGGGATGAAGAATACTTTCCACATATTCCCTGCGTGTCGTAGAAGCCGACTAAAAGGGGAGGGAGCGGGAGGTTGGAAATCCTCCCCTTCGATTTTTTTTTTTTTTTTTAATTCTCCAAAAGAAGGAACAGAGGGGGGCTAGGTGAGGATATTCCACAAAGGCCCAGTCCTCTGTTCTTAACGCTACCTCACTAATGCGGGAGATGGCGATTAGTTTAAAAGAATATATATATATATATATATATATATATATATATATATATATATATATATATATATATATATATATATATATATATATATATATATATATATATATATATATATATATATATATATATATATATATATATATATATATATATATATATAAATATATATATATATAAATATATATATATATAAATAAATATATATATATGAATATATATATATATATATATATATATATATATATATATATATATATATAAATATATATATATACATATGTATATATATCATGTAGTAATGCCCGAAACCACAGCTCCCTTTCCACATCCAGGCCCCACAGAACTTTCCATGGTTTATCCCAGACGCTTCACATTCCCTGGTTCAATCCATTGACAGCACGTCGACCCCGGTATACCACATCGTTCCAATTCACTCTATTCCTTGCACACCTTTCACCCTCCTGCGTGTTCAGGACCCGTTCACTCAAAATCTTTTTCACTCCATCTTTCCACCTCCAATTTGGTTTCCCACTTCTCCTCGTTCCCTCTACCTCTGACACATATATCCTTTTAGTCAATCTCTTCTCACTAATTCTCTCCATGTGACCAAACCATTTCAAAACACCCTCTTCTACTTTCTCAACCACACTCTTTATATTTCCACACATCTCTCTTACCCTTACATTGCTTACTCGATCAAACCACCTCACACCACACATTGTCCTCAAACATCTCATTTCCAGCACATCCACCCTCCTGCGCACAACTCTATCCATAGCCCACGCCTCGCAGCCATACAACATTGTTGGAACAACTATTTCTTCAAACATACCCATTTTTGCTTTCCGAGATAATTTTCTCGACTTCCACACATTCTTCAAGGCTTCCAGAATTTTCGCCCCCTCCCCCATCCTATGATTCACTTCCGCTTCCATGGTTCCATTCGCTGCCAGATCCACTCCCAGATATCTAAAGCACTTTATTTCCTCCAGTTTTTTTCCATTCAAACTCACCGCCCAATTGAATTGACCCTCAACCCTACTGTACCTAATAACCTTGTTCTTATTCACATTTACTCTTAACTTTCTCCCTTCACACACTTTGCCAAACTCAGTCACCAGTTTCTGCAGTTTCCCACATGAATCATCCACCAGCGCTGTATCATCAGCAAACAACAACTGACTCTCTTCCCAAGTTTTCTCATCCACAACAGACTGCATACCTGCCCATCTCTCCAAAACTCTTGCATTCACCTCCCTAACAACCCCAACCATAAACAAATTAAACAACCATGGAGACATCACACACCCCTGACGCAAAACTACATTCACTGAGAACCAATCCCTTTCCTCTCTCCCTACACGTACGCATGCCTTATATCCTCGATAACAACTTTTCACTGCTTTTAACAACTTGCCTCCCACACCATATATTCTTTATACCTTCCACAGAGCATCTCTATCAACTCTATCATATGTCTTCTCCAGATCCATAAAATGCTACATACAAATCCATTTGCTTTTCTAAGTATTTCTTACATACATTCTTCAAAGCAAACACCTGATACACACATCCTCTACCAATTCAGAAATGACACTGCTCTTCCCCAATCTGATGCTCTGTACATGCCTTCACCCTCTCAATCAATACCCTCCCATATAATTTACCAGGAATACTCAACAAATTTATACCTCTGTAATTTGAGCACTCACTCTTATCCTCTTTGCCTTTGTACAACCGCACTATGCAAGCATTCCGCCAATCCTCAGGCACCTCACCAAGAATTATACATACATTAAATAACCTTACCAACCAGTCAACAATACAGTCACCCCCTTTTTTGATACATCCCACTGCAATACCATGCAACCCTGCTGCCTTGCCGGCTTTCATCTTCCGCAAAGCTTTTACTACCTCTTCTCCTTTTAGTAAATCATTTTCCCTAACCCTCTCACTTTGCACACTTCCTCGACCAAAACACCCTATATCTGCCACTCTATCATCAGACACACTCAACAAACCTTCAAAATACTCACTCCATCTCCTTCTCACATCACCACTACTTGTTATCACCTCCCCATTTGCGCCCTTCACTGAAGTTCCCATTTGCTCCCTTGTCTTATTCACTTTATTTACCTCCTTCCAGAATATCTTTTTATTCTCCCTAAAATTTAATGATACTCTCTCACCCCAACTCTCATTTGCCATCCTTTTTACCTCTTGCATCTTTCTCTTGACCTCCTACCTCTTTCTTTTATACATCTCCCACTCATTTTCATTTTTTCCATGCAAAAAACGTCCAAATGCCTCTCTCTTTGCTTTCACTAATAATCTTACTTCTTCATCCCACCACTCACTACCCTTTCTAATCAACCCAAGTCTCACGCTTCTCATGCCACAAGCATCTTTTGCGCAAGCCATCATTGCTTCCCTAAATACATCCTATTCCTCCTCCACTCCCCTTACCTCCTTTGTTCTCACCTTTTTCCATTCTGTACTCAGTCTCTCTTGGTACTTCCTCACACAAGTCTCCTTCCCAAGCTCACTTACTCTCACCACCCTCTTCACCCCAACATTCACTCTTCTTTTCTGAAAACCCATACAAATCGTCACCTTCGCCCACACAAGATAATGATCAGACATCTCTCCAGTTGCACCTCTCAGCACATTAGCATCCAAAAGACTCTTTTACGCGGGCCTGTCAATTAACACGGAATCCAATAACGCTCTTTGGCAATCTCTCCTACTTACATACATATACTTATGTATATCTCGCTTTTTACCAGGTATTCCCAATCACCAGTCCTTTTTCAGCACCTAAATCTACAAGCTCTTCACCATTTCCATTTTCAACATTGAACACCCTATGCATACCAATTATTCCCTCAAATGCCACATTACCCACCTTTGCATTCAGATCACCCATCACTATAACGCGCTCTTGTGCATCAAAACCACTAACACACTCATTCAGCTGCTCCCAGAACACTTGCCTCTCATGAACTTTCTTCTCATACCCAGGTGGGTATGCCCCAATAATCACCCATCTCTCTCCATCAACTTTCAGATTTACCCATATTAATCTAGAATTTACTTTCTTACATTCTATCACATACTCCCACAACTCCTGTTTCAGGAGTAGTGCTGCTCCTTCCCTTGCTCTTGTCCTCTCACTAACCTCTGACTTTACTCCCAAGACATTCCCAAACTACTCTTCCCCTTTCCCCTTGAGCTTCGTTTCACTCAGAGCCGAAACATCCAGGTTCCTTTCCTCAAACATACTACCTATCTCTCCTTTTTCACATCTCGGTTACATCCACACACATTTAGGCACCCCAATCTGAGCCTTCGAGGAGGGTGAGCACTCCTCGCGTGACTCCTTCTTCTGTTTCCCATTTTAGAAAGTTATAATACAATATATGTATATATATATATATATATATATATATATATATATATATATATATATATATATATATATATATATATATATATATATATATATATATATATATATATATATATATATATATGATTTGGTAAACAGAGAAGAGGTAGTAAAAGCTTTGCGGAAGATGAAAGCCGGCAAGGCACACAGGTTTGGATGGTATTGCAGTGGAATTTATAAAAAAAGGGGGTGACTGTATTGTTGACTGGTTGGTAAGGTTATTTAATGTATGTATGACTCATGGTGAGGTGCCTGAGGATTGGCGGAATGCGTGCATAGTGCCATTGTACAAAGGCAAAGGGGATAAGAGTGAGTGCTCAAATTACAGAGGTATAAGTTTGTTGAGTATTCCTGGTAAATTATATGGGAGGGTATTGATTGAGAGGGTGAAGGCATGTACAGAGCATCAGATTGGGGAAGAGCAGTGTGGTTTCAGAAGTGGTAGAGGATGTGTGGATCAGGTGTTTGCTTTGAAGAATGTATGTGAGAAATACTTAGAAAAGCAAATGGATTTGTATGTAGCATTTATGGATCTGGAGAAGGCATATGATAGAGTTGATAGAGATGCTCTGTGGAAGGTATTAAGAATATATGGTGTGGGAGGCAAGTTGTTAGAAGCAGTGAAAAGTTTTTATCGAGGATGTAAGGCATGTGTACGTGTAGGAAGAGAGGAAAGTGATTGGTTCTCAGTGAATGTAGGTTTGCGGCAGGGGTGTGTGATGTCTCCATGGTTGTTTAATTTGTTTATGGATGGGGTTGTTAGGGAGGTAAATGCAAGAGTCTTGGAAAGAGGGGCAAGTATGAAGTCTGTTGGGGATGAGAGAGCTTGGGAAGTGAGTCAGTTGTTGTTCGCTGATGATACAGCGCTGGTGGCGGATTCATGTAAGAAACTGCAGAAGCTGGTGACGGAGTTTGGTAAAGTGTGTGGAAGAAGAAAGTTAAGAGTAAATGTGAATAAGAGTAAGGTTATTAGGTACAGTAGGGTTGAGGGTCAAGTCAATTGGGAGGTGAGTTTGAATGGAGAAAAACTGGAGGAAGTGAAGTGTTTTAGATATCTGGGAGTGGATCTGTCAGCGGATGGAACCATGGAAGCGGAAGTGGATCATAGGGTGGGGGAGGGGGCGAAAATTTTGGGAGCCTTGAAAAATGTGTGGAAGTCGAGAACATTATCCCGGAAAGCAAAAATGGGTATGTTTGAAGGAATAGTGGTTCCAACAATGTTGTATGGTTGCGAGGCGTGGGCTATGGATAGAGTTGTGCGCAGGAGGATGGATGTGCTGGAAATGAGATGTTTGAGGACAATGTATGGTGTGAGGTGGTTTGATCGATTAAGTAACGTAAGGGTAAGAGAGATGTGTGGAAATAAAAAGAGCGTGGTTGAGAGAGCAGAAGAGGTGTTTTGAAGTGGTTTGGGCACATGGAGAGAATGAGTGAGGAAAGATTGACCAAGAGGATATATGTGTCGGAGGTGGAGGGAACGAGGAGAAGAGGGAGTCCAAATTGGAGGTGGAAAGATGGAGTGAAAAGGATTTTGTGTGATCGGGGCCTGAACATGCAGGAGGGTGAAAGGAGGGCAAGGAATAGAGTGAATTGGAGCGATGTGGTATACAGGGGTTGACGTGCTGTCAGCGGATTGAATCAAGGCATGTGAAGCGTCCGGGGTAAACCATGGAAAGCTGTGTAGGTATGTATATTTGCGTGTGTGGACGTGTGTATGTACATGTGTATGGGGGGGGTTGGGCCATTTCTTTCGTCTGTTTCCTTGCGCTACCTCGCAAACGCGGGAGACAGCGACGAGGTATAAAAAAAAAAAAAAAAAAAAATTTATATATATATATATATATATATATATATATATATATATATATATATATATATATATATATATATATATATATATGTATGTATATATATATATATATATATATATATATATATATATATATATATATATATATATATATATATATATATATATATATATATATATATATATATATATATATATATATATATATATATATATATATATATATCCTTTCCTTAACCCCGTCTGTCGTTTATCACTTCTTTATCCACATGTGGACTGATGGCAATCGGTGCACAAATATATACCCTCTCTCCATGTCACATACAACACCAGGCAACACCTACCTCATGCCACACGTTATTCTTCATTCTGGATTTTCCAAAGGTGAGCGTCAACCACGAGCCTGCCTTTTGCCAAGAAATCCTGCCGTATGTTATTCGTATGTAGGCTGGTATACTCTCTCTCTCTCTCTCT